>NW_025766960.1:1095000-1254086 GCF_003918875.1 Haliotis rubra | reverse complement strand
GTTTTTAACGCTATGTGGCTGTGTTCCGTAAATGATCGCGTCTTGACCCGACAATCCAGTGATCAGGAGCCCTAGGTTCGCGGTTGGGATACGATGAGGCGTGTCAACCAAATCAGCGAGCCTGACCACCCGATCCCGTTAGTCGCCTTTACGTCAAGCATGGGTTGCTGAAGACCAATACATGCAATATGTGTCCCCCACCTGGTTTGGTTGTCAAACGTCGTTTCTATTATGGATTTGTCTCTCCATAGGAGGATCTAAGTAAAGGGAGATACACAAAACAATAGATAAGATTGGCAATTGGTTTACGGCTAACGGGATCTGTAAACCAATATACAACAATGGAACACGGTATTACAGTAGTTCCATTCTCACATTCATAATGTGGGCTAAAACTTGGTTTCTGTTTATTATATATTTTCCTCACTGTAGGGAGACTTTGATACTCATTAGAATTGGTGATGTCATTAGGGAAAAAGCAATGATGTTATGAGCGCTATAGATACGTTTGAGTGTTATGTTTCTTTGTTGAACAGCACAATTCCAACCACAATTTAAGTTAAAAGTCAAAAGGTGTGATTAAATGGTTTATAAAACAATTTGATAAGAGGCTTTATTAGTTTCAAATGCCTTAAGGGAAGAATGAAATACTAGAGACCTTTCTTATAGTTGATCTGTATTTGTTTTAAACGTTTTGAATCCAGATTCGTACAGCGGTATTAATAATCATCAATGACTGCTATATCTTCATTTACCTTGTATACAACACTAATTGATGATTTACTATTCACCTTGTCGTAAACCATATACTTTCTGTTCTACAATGTGGTTTTTTTCTGAGCTACTAGCTGCAGAGAGCTATCATTAGCTGTTATGTAGAACGCCAGTACCAACACGTCTTAACTAAGCAAGTTCCGTCATACTGGTAGCCCCAGTTAAAACAGTTATCAGAAGTATTAAAACAAACATTTGCAAAGATGAATATAAACTGTGAAAGAACACGGCCCTGTGGATCGCCAGTTTTACTGTGGGTGTGTCCCAGTTACACTAGTAACAATTTGGGATTACACTATGTCTTTCTCAGAGACGTGCAGACGCAAGTACTTTTGGGGTTTGATTCCGGTCCGGGATTCGAACTCACACTCTCAGAGTCAGGCATTTAATCGACAGCACACCACGTAAGCGATCTAACCCACTCAGCTAGCACGCTTAAGCAAAGACAAAGTCTAACTGGTTGTCAAGATAACTTACTTTGTGTACCCCTACGGCAAGTGTTGCAAATTAACACGTGACAAAGTACTTGACCTATAACACCAGTAATTTCGGCGTGTAATTGAAGGGTTAAACAACATCAAATGCATTTTTAACTCAACGGTCATGCAAGGTGTCCATTACATGCTGCTTGTTTCTCGTCAAATACTTCCTCAACTTTGTTCAGGAAGGCAATGTGAAAACATCATCAACCAGTGTGCACTGGCACCATGCTTGAACGGCGGGACATGTGACGGAAACGAAACAGCCTTCAACTGCACATGCTCTGTAGAGTGGACTGGAGGGACCTGCGCAGAGAAGGTGAATTTCTGTGACAGCGTCCCCTGTAACAGAGGAAACTGTACACCGGACTTCCTGACGGCAACTCGGTTCAAGTGTAACTGTGAATTTGCGTGGGTAGGAGAAAGATGCAGTCATGCTGTTGGTAAGTGGAATGTTATCTCAGTTTTCAACTTTGAGCTGTAATTATGAATTGTTTTCTTTTATTTTAGCGTCATTTCCGGCATCATGAACTATCGCACAATAAACACAGTTTCAATATACGATAACTCTGCCTATGACTCCTGTCTAAATGGAATATTTCTTTCATGCTCTTTGGTTGTCTGCTAGCTATTTACGTATTCTATGCATATTTATAAGAACCGCAAGTTCTGTGCATTCAGATATATTCAACATCACGCTCCTGGGTGAGATTGGTCATACAAATAGAGGTGACCTGGCTGATGGCTTGGACAGACTCATGACCGAACTCGGCGGAATTCCAGGAAAGGTGGATGTCAAGTTTACAACAAACGCACAGAAAGAAAGCAAGTAAGTGATGAACAGGGTGTTGCTGTGCCGGCACACAATGATTTCAGTATATTGAGCGTCCTACCCTGCAATGAATCGTACGATCTCTATCAAGTTGGTGTTTTGAAATACTTTGCATCCAACAGTGAAACAAACAGCGGTCTACAATGACTTCAATCCTCCTGCAAATAATGTCAAGGTTGTAACTAAGTTTGTGTTTGAATATATGTTTCAGTTATACTACAACGCACATACAACTCTATTTTGCTGTGGAGAACGGCTCCTTTCTGGAGAGTGATTCATTAGATAGAATCTTCGAATCCAACCGTTACGAAGTCATCAGTGAATATCTGCCTCTTCCATTGTACCCACGTCAACAAGAAGAGAAGGCGAAGATTACGGTGTTCCAAACGATGGCAACAGAGGTTCGTTTCGATATCGTGTTAATGTCAACGAAACAACCTATGCATTATTTGAATTTAGTTCTTGACATGAAATGTGTTTGTCCTTTGTAAGAATGTTTGTATACTGAACCACCCAAAAAAAATGTCTCACCGATAGGTGTTTCTTAAGGCACACACTTTAATTCACTCTTATTAACAATCAAAACGAGGACTGAGTTCATACTTGACAGTTATGGTTAACACATTTTCGGGAAACACATTTAGAGTTCACACAAAACAAAATCACCAGAAATGGTACCATTAAGATACCCCAAAGTCAGTATCGTGTGTGGCCTCTATGGGCATCGATGAAATCGTTGCATCGTCTGTAAATGGAATGAATTAGCCGGTCGATGAAGATCATACGCATTTGAGTCCATACTCTGCGAAATGCCTGATTGAGTCTAGCCGTAGTTGTCGGCCTTGGTTGGAGGCCATTCAGTCTTCTTTGAATCTCGTCCCAAAGATGTTCTACTGGAGTTAAATTCGGACTGAGTGCAAGATGTGTAGGGTTTGGATGACATGCTATCTTAGGAAGTCCAATGTTGCTCTGGCAGTGTGGTCACGACCGTTGACTTGCTGGAAGATGTGATTTCTGTAACGTCCCAAAATGTGGTACAACGTGGGGTCTTATGACTTAATCAATATAGCGAGCAGCTGTCACGTCATTTCCTCATCCTGGACCAAGATTCTGAAACACCACGGTATTAACTAACTGGTTCAGACCGATTGCACCCCACACTATGCTGCTTGGACCACCCCAAGAGTCTCTTTCAACAATACACTCATTGGAAAACATTTCACCACGCCCTCGCCATACTCTCACGCTGCGTTTGAGACTCGCTTTCATTGGTAGGGTTGTCACGACATGCACGTGCATTTTCATTTTCACGAATGTCATACGGAACCTTTTACCATGTCTGCCTTCTTCGGTGCGTTTGGTCGATATGCTTTTTCATCAGAAAACACACTGATGTTGGTAATAACTGTCAATTTGGATTGAAAAACATGTTAAGAAAACGGTACAATCATAATTAAAACACCACCTTGCAAGAACAGAATTTTGCATTTGGTTTTACAAAGCGACGTTTCTTTTGTGGTTCAGTATATATTTGTTGTGTGACGCTAAGCAATACATACTTTATGACGGCAGTCTGTAATACATTGACATGTAGTCAGTGAAGTCAATAGACCACTCAATCCAGATCGACGTCTCTTTTGTCGAGGGCGGTGGGGTAGCCGAGTGGTTAAAAGCATTCGCTCGTCATGCCGAAGACCTAGATTTACCACATGGGTAAAATGTGTGAAGCCCATTTCTGATATTGTTGGAATATTGCTAAAAGCCGCGTACAACTAAACTAACTCACTCACTCTTTTGTCAACATGCTTAGGTTGCTGGAAAATACGTAACTGGAATCCTCACATGTCTCTACAAAGCAATACAACAGAACAATACCTGGTCCTGATTGAAAGATTTAAATATAACTGCAACTCATTAAAGTATCATTTGAAAGCAAAAGCAATAATGCTGTCACCTTCACAGTTCCAATTTAGATATGTAAGTTTATTGTGAAAACCCCATTTGACTATATTTGTTCAATTGACTACTGATGAAACCTGCTGTTTCAGAGATCGCGTAACAGTTGGGACAAGGGCCATTACGTGAAGACCATTGGAACTCCTTTAGGATTTGCCCTTATGACTGTACTACTTTGGGTGGCTTTATGGATCTGGAGAAGAAGATCGTAAGTTGCACATGACATTCCCTTTGATTAACATGCAAAGACGACAGACATTCTGAGTAACGTAATTATTTTAATCAGACACACACATTCACGCACGCACGCACACGCACACTCACACGCACACACGATAGAATCATGGGTTTACTATTCTGTATAACCATGTTCTAAACATATGTAAGACCATTTCAAATAGTACTTTGATATCTGAATGTCATATCGAGAGTAGTTTAGGAGATTATATACAACAAAAGCAACAATTTATTGTGTTATTTTTTCCGATTTCCAGACACAACTCTGACCAATTCTTGGAAGACGATCAAATCAGTCTTTTTGTACTGGATGTCGCATGCAACAGGAGCCTAAACAGACGAGGTAACGTCACAGGCACACTTCAGGATGCAAGTGCATCTCCAGATGGCTACACAAGTCTTCACTTCCATGACCATGAAAGATCACTCGACACAGACTGTGATGACACATTACACATCCACATAGCAACTGAAGATATGATATTCGATCCAGTGCTTCTAGATGGCAACAACCTTCACGATGACGAGGCAAAACTAGATACCCGCCTACACGTTGTCTCATACATCCAACCAGTCCCTGAAGATATTACCCTTGACCCGGCGAGTCTAGAGGATGAGGAAGATGAAGCAGAGTACACTGTCATCGATGACAACGATGTTGAGAACCCCTTACAGGAACACCCTTATGAAACGATAGAATCTTTCGATGACAACGATGTTGAGAACATCTCACAGACAAACCCTTATGAAAAGATAAATTTTTAGCTCCCTTGGAAGATGTATTTGTCAGCCTATAATTATGGCAAACTGTCATCGTAGGCTGTCCGAGTGCATCAGAATCGGTTAATAGCTCAGCGGTTACAGTGTTGTCTTGCACGTGGACTGACTAGGTTTCTAGTTCAACAGATTGGGAACACCCCAGGGAGGATCTATTTAGAATGATCTAATAATTGTGGGTAAGCAAAGTGTAAATTCTAAGGCCATATGCCGGGTTACCTGGAGCAAGGATTAGCCTTCAGTAAATCCTTTCCGATTCCCTGCTGGTACAATGTGTAATGCCATTATGAACAGATGATTTTTAGTTACCTTGGGCATCGCATTGGACGTCTTGATTTGCACGACGTAGGCTGACGGGGTTCTAATTCCAAGTGGGGCCCATGTTGTGAACACTATATGTATGATCTACTTACAGTGATCTAATGAATCACTATATGTTAGGTTACCTGGGACGATTCCCCATGGGTACAATGTACGATGCCCATTCATCGTGATCCCCGCCGTGAGTGAATGGAATATTGTTTAAGCTCTCTCTGACGCTACGTAGTCATTAGCCATAATATGTCCAGACTATTTTCATTTATTTACTGATACAGACGGAGACATGTTTGTAAATATGCCTAATTAATCTGAGTATATTCTGTATTAGCCTCATGCAGGTTTGACTAACATTACAGACTAACTGCAAGTTCAGGTTCGCAAATAAAATTGCTCTAAAAGCTTGTTTTCTTCACTGTCTCACTTCACTCGTTGGCCTTTCTAGAATGACAAGCATGAAAGATAAAACGCCCATGCAAGATAATAAACTGATATTCCCCAAAACAGATTGCATTTGGCATAAATTGAAATTACTCTTTAAGCTTTTATTATTCACTGTTATTCGCCATACTTGTTTCACTCAACTTATCGACCTTTCGAGACAGGGTTGACATACAATATTAAATGAGTTCCATGCAATGGATCACTGAACATTTTTGATGACACCAGGTGTTCTTGAAAAGGACACGCATGTCCTGCCCATAAAAATATTCCTTCCTTGCCTGACATTGCACAGCGGTACTCCTGAATTTCGGTGGTGGTCTTCCGGAACAGATTCTATCTGGCATTAAGAGCTAAATGGCTGTGCGAGTACGTTTGTCCCAAAACATTCAAAGTAAAATAAACTTACTGATTTTTTAAAACGCAGTATTTTGCGTTTTTAAGTTATGGCTACATTTAACTACAATCACCAACGTTTTTATATTGTATTGTCTTGCATTATAGTGTAAGGTTTCAGTTACCTGCTAGTGTTATATCTCTATCTGTGATACACTAGTAGTTTTACTGTTCATCGTAAACAGTTTTAGAGCTTCTGATATGATTGATCTTTACTGATAATTAATTGTTCTCGTCACGATATGGCTGAAATTTTGCCGATGTGACGATAAATATTATCTCACCCACTGTTACTGGCTCATATAAACAGCTTTCTTTAATGTCACACGCTCGTTGTATTTCCGCAACTCAACATAAAAGATACATACAAAAGAAACAAGTGAAACTCGATGTATGTCACTGAAGTTAAAGGCAATTTCGACACATGGATCAACCAATCCGCCACATAAAGTATTTCCGCAACACAACACGAAAGTAAGTGAAAAAGAAACATGTGAAACGCGTGAAGTTAAAAGGCATTTTCCACCTATGGATCAGCCAATCCGCCATATAAAGTGTTTGCCGTCCGATCTGTATCCAGCACTATCAGCCCACGTGTAAGGGATACCACCACCGAAGATGAAGACAAGGGTTTTACTTCTCTGGCTGCTGATTATCAGGGTAGGCATATAAACATCTCTCAAAGTGGTCCATTTAGCTTATATTAGTTAGAGGACATAAGTACACTCCACATATATCATCCTGTGATTATATTCTCCACGTTATAAATTGATTGACGTGCATTGTCTACGTGAGTATATATATATATGCAGATCTTACGTGTGAAGTCGTTGATGTTATCTTCATCTGTTTTTAAACGATGATTGTCACGGGCTACTTTTTGCCCCTGCATCGGAGAAGAAGGTATACCAGAGAAACGCGCCACACATTCAATATGTACATATTATATAACAAGGGTTTGTGTCCGGTGTATATGATAGCATTGGAGTTTTGAAAGCCTCAGGCCATGTTTCTAGGTACCTTATAATTACGAGCTGACAACCATTATATTTCTTTCTTGATGAGATGAGCATTTACTTCCTCAAATTTACACCCGAGAGCATTGTAACAAGAGTGTTAAGTGGATACCTGGCTTTGAGCTATCCGCCCGTGTCACACACTATTTCAAAAGGAAAAAGCGAAATACAGTTTCTACTAGTCTTGAAGGCACAATGTCACACATTTTCCGCATTCTGTATTTTGGACTATATTATATATATTGGGGCATATGCACTCACCTTATTTTCTTATTGAGGCAATTAAAGACTTAAAACGACTTGCCTGAATCGATAATGGAAACTTCGAGGGGAACAGCTTCCAAACAGAGAACACTTGCCATATATGGAATTAAACAAGTACTCCGTACACCGAAAACTGTGGCACGCGGCCGGTAGAGGGCGCGAGAGTCGATTTAATGCAACGTTGTATTGATTCATTCGAACTTTTAACGATGTGACTGAAATGTTGCCGATGTGACTTAAAATCTTAACTCACTCACTCACTCGAACTTTTAAATTTAATATTGTTATCTAAATACGTATTTTGGGGGGAATGAATTATATGTTAGCTTCCGTGGAGACTCATAGTTAGTATTATAGAGGGAAATGCATTATTTATTTTTAGAGAAGTGTGGTGTGATTTAGTGCCTTTAAACGAAACGAATTTCTAATGCAATCGAATAATGAGGACAAGGTGATTATACAAATCACAAGCCTATTAGAGTGAGGTCATATCTCTCATCCTGTCTTTTACTGATTAGTCTGATGCAAATTCAATATAATGTGAAAACAATATGTAACAGGCTGGACTTTCTCATTGATAACACCTTTGTAAAATTTGGGGGTAAAATATTTTGACAAGATGTAGTCATACCCATGGGCACTAACTGTGCTCTCCGTGTGGATCTGTTCCTTATTTTTTATTTCTGCCTTGCAAAATCAAAACAAGTTAATTTGGCCAAGAAATTTAACTCTGAGCTTCAGGGTCCCGTTTCATTAAAGCTCTAGAGTAAGCCTAAGATCAGTAACTTTTCTCGTAGCATCCTATGTTACAGTATAGGAGATACCACTGCTACGAGAAAGGTTACGAGATCTTAGGCTAACGAGAGCTTTGTGAAGCGGGCCCCAGGTACCCACCTGAACTTGATTTTTTTGTATTTTATTTTTTTCATGAAACCAAAGTCTTCCGTCATGAACGGTAGTCTTTACATGACGACATATACAAATACATGAACATAATCAGATATCCAACATACCAGGATATAACATAGTTAAATCATTGAAATATCAGCCTGTATAGGGTGCTGCATCTGGTGCCATACCCAACACATCATGTTTTATATAGCGCAACACGCAGCATACAGTGCTGCATATAGCGTCATATCAGACATAGCATATTGAATACAGGGTCACATCCAACATATGCTGTATATTGCTCAACATCCAACATAAGTTGTACAAAGTGTCATATCCGAAATATCGTATTTAATATAACATATCAAACGACATATCATAATGTATATAAGGCCACATCTGATCTTGAAATTTAGTAAACAAGTGAGAACGCCTTTTTCATATATAAATCTATGCATAAAGATTCCGAGTGACAAAAAACTATCCACAAGGAAGTATGACAGAAGGGATGATTTCAACTTCCCAAAAGTCAGCTTTCCTTTCATGCCAAGCAATGTTCCAACGGCTCCAGCCTTTGGTGTTTACATTTGAGGTACAATTGAGCATGGCCTTTCAACAAGATTTCAAAGAGCGTCATACAACTCTTGCTCAGAAGTTTGATCAAAGCAACAACATTCAAGACCCAAGGAGGGCTTTTAAAAAGGTTTTGGAAGACATGTGGAGGACATGTGATGCATCAGTGCAATATACCAACAGCTGCAGCCTTCGGTGTTTACATTTCACAACTTTTGACTTACAAAAGTGACAATAATGATGTCAGGTGCAATTCCCTGTTTTGACTTATACCATACGTTCCCGAATTATTTCAGGTGAACAATTGACTTTGCATATGTTTATGACGGGCGTCACCGATGGGGCAAGATACGCTCACCTTTTCGCGAATACCTGGTATCGTCACTATTTCATAGTGATTCATAAACACGTGCTCTGTCATTTCGCATGGTGACAATCACTGGATGTTCTGGTGTAGACTCGCTTTGTTTACAAACAACATTTTACAGCTGTAATCCTGCTGACAAAACATATGCTCATGATTTTGTCACATAGCAGAAATTTCTTATGGGTGTGGAAAGGGTTTTGTCGCTTCTATTTACATGTCATTGGGACAAAGCCGGGCCGAGTGAAGTTGCTGAGTGAAGTTGCTGAAAGCGTGAAATAGAAGTCACAATATCACTTTTTGAATGGAAACTTTCTAGATGGATGGAGTGGATTTGGTTTTACGTCACTTTGAACACAAATTCAGTTATATCACAGCATCTCAGCTTCATATGAGAAAATTGCAGGTGTGAATGAGTGAGTGAGTTTCAGCCATATCGTGACTTTAAAAATTATAAATTCATAATAAACGCAATTCAATTTTTATAGAAATAAAATTGTGAAGGGATTGAAAATTGCAGGAATGGATGCCCACTAAATAAAGCGAGGCTGGAGCTGACAAAACAGGGTATAATCAGAGTGAAAACTGGATTTAAAACCATGATCATAGGATAAAGCCAGGCTGGAGCAGAGTGAAAACTGGATTTAAAACCATGATCATAGGATAAAGCCAGACTGGAGCAAACGGGGTATAATCAGAGTGAAAACTGGATTTAAAACCATGATCATAGGATATAGCCAGGCTGGAGCAAACGGGGTATAATCAGAGTGAAAACTGGATTTAAAACCATGATCATAGGATAAAGCCAGGCTGGAGCAGAGTGAAAACTGGATTTAAAACCATGATCATAGGATAAAGCCAGACTGGAGCAAACGGGGTATAATCAGAGTGAAAACTGGATTTAAAACCATGATCATAGGATATAGCCAGGCTGGAGCAAACGGGGTATAATCAGAGTGAAAACTGGATTTAAAACCATGATCATAGGATAAAGCCAGGCTTGAGCACACGTGGTATAATCAGAGTGAAAACTGGATTTAAAACCATAATCATAGGATAAAGCCAGGCTGGAACAAACGGGGTATAATCAGAGTGAAAACTGGATTTAAAACCATAATCATAGGATATAGCCAGGCTGGAGCAAACGGGGTATAATCAGAGTAAAAACTGGATTTAAAACCATGATCATAGGATAAAGCCAGGCTGGAGCAAACGTGGTATAATCAGAGTGAAAACTGGATTTAAAACCATGATCATAGGATAAAGCCAGGCTGGCGCAAACGGGGTATAATCAGATTGAAAACTGGATTTAAACCCATGATCATAGGAGTCTGGCCCGAATTGCTTCGCCGTGGACATTTAGCCCATGCCTTATATTGACCAGGCGTGTTTACAGATATATACATATAATAGTCAATATCAGTCTGCTTATCGTCCGCAGCATTCAACAGAGACCTTGCACCTGAGAGTTGTTAATGATCTAAGGTATCTTAGTGGATTCTTGTGACGTGGCAACGCTGTCTCTTTTAGATCTACGTTCCCAGGATCAACAGCTCCTCAAAGTACCTCAAGCTCGGCTCTCCTCTTATGGAAACAGGAGTTTTCAGCATGTCGCGCCTCTCTTATGGAACTCTTTACCGGTCCAAATCAAACGCGCCCCGACCCTGGACTCTTTTAAGAAGGCCCTAAAGACATTCCTTTTTACTGAAGCCTACAATTGACATTTTCCCTTCTTCTGTAAATAGTTTTAATGCGCCATGAGCATGCATCAGTGGGTGGACACTGGCGCTTTACAAATATCCACTATTAATATTATATAATAGCAGGTAACCTCAACGCAAACTTAAGGTATGAATGATAAGTGAACGCCATAAATAATCAGTTACATGTGGGAAAGATATGTGTAAGGGTACAGAATTATATCCTTTCGCACTATTGAAATTAAAGAATTGTGTACTACAATGTGGATACTGTATATCACATTTGCATGGGTGCATGCCAATCTTTTGGAAACCCTTATTTGCAGCATAAAATATACTTGAAGGACACATTCATAGCCACCCAAGTAGCCACATATGGAAATGCCAATGTCTTTTGAACTAAATGTAAGTGTGAATAAAGGCAATGTCATGTTCACCAGTCAACAGCATGACATGTTTAAGGATTTCGAGTGAGTGAGTGAATTAAGATTTTAAGTCACATCGGCAATATTTCAGCCATATCGCAAGATTTCGAATACTGATCATCAAGATTTAACATTGGATTCCTGATTTACTTGGATTGAACACAGTTTTCAATTGGGAAATGCTTTGGGGACAATATATACCGGTAGAAAGTCGTGTGGTTACATCATGTTCGTTCTGGTTACATCATATTCGAGATTATCAAAATTAATATATTTACCCTTTTTCTCAATCTATCTTCGTGATTTACAGCATGTGAAGACTGACGGTAAACTGGACATTCGATTCATCAGTTACTGGTCAGATGGCAAGGAAAACAGTGGACGCTGCTGTGACAATGAGCTCCCTGATTTGTGCAGAAATAAGTGTGACCCTATGTTTCGCTTGCGCATTGATGGGTAGGTACATTATAATTTTTATCGGGAAAACACACTAGCCAGCTATATTCAGTTGGTTACAGTTTCCAATTTGTAGGGACCCGTGATGATCCGGCATAGAATAGATCTTCAGTAACCAATGCTTGTGTTAAGGGGTGGTCAGGCTCGCTGACTTGGTTGACATATGTCACCGTATCCCAGTTACGAAGATCGATGCTCATGTTGTTGAACACTCGACTGTATTTTCCTGCCTTGAATATTTACAGACCGCCGCCATACAGCTGGAACATTGGTGCGGCGTTAAATAAACCAACAAACAAATCCTCTGACCCATAGGCTAGTATGTGTCGTTTAAATAATTGACCTTGGTCCCTGTTGCTATAAATAACATGGATAAGTATATCAAATAAAGGACATTTTTGATGTTGTCCTTATAATCCTTATTTGTTTATCTTCTTGTGTAGTTTGCATTATCACCATGTAATTATAATACTACAAGGATGGCAAGGTTGTGCACGTTTGAAGCTATTTATCAAAAGAATGAATTCCTGCCTTCAATACCTCTTCTGTTTTCAATTCATTCTGGCTACATATAATTCCTTGTTTTCAATGTAACCTGTAGATTTGATGGTGTAAAACAATAAACTCATGTTATTCCAGCCAAGACGGAAGAAAGCCACGCTCTCTTTATAAGACCACAACACACTACACAGAAAACCATAACATAATCCACTTTGGAAGCACCATTCGAGGAACACCAAATCCCTTCATCATACAAGTGCCCAAAGCACTACCGGTAGGATTTTTATATCAATCTATATTTCACACAGAGGGAACATGTCAAATTGCCATAAATCTGCACACCAACTCACATGAACCTAAACTGTTCTATTAGTCGAGGAATCTAACAAACACAGTTCTCGTGATATCATGTCACTGAGGGAAGGCTCAGAATGACAGCGGGTCATTGCATCCTGATAAAAACCTCTGATTCACCCTTCATTATTTAAAAAGTCACTGTGATCAAGCAGTAAGAACCTGGACGTTTGACAACATGCAAATAGAACGTAAATGGATATGTTTGTCTTCTTATTGATTGAGGAACAGCGCCATATAGCTGGGATATTGCTGCGGGCGGCGTTAAACCGCACACTTACAAAAACAAAACCATTCAGGTGCATTGAACCAAACTGAACAGAGTTTATACAATTTCTGTTATCCAGTCTTCCATAGAAATAATGGTGCAAGTGGATGACTACGATGACATCTCCGGTGATGACCACATGGACACACTCTCTAAGCTGATCAACATCCACGCTGCTCATACAGAACAGGCAGCTATGTACACCCCATACACATTATCGAGAAGGACAGAGTGAGTCAGATTAAGACATAAATATGATGATGCAGAGAGAGAACAGAGAAAATATTATTTATATCTTCTTAATTCATAAGTACTTCAAAATAATGCAGCACCAACATAACGTTAATCTGACTGATGCGGGTAAACATCATGCCCAATGTTTACACGTATTATATGAGTGATTGCTTATGAATCTCAAACTGTATACTGCGATATATTTTCCAGGTTAAAGATTGCAGTCCGAGCCTACTGTGACCCGGACTGGTACGGGTCTGCGTGTGAGAGACATTGCAAGGCCACTCCTGACCACAGTCACTACACGTGCCACCCCTACACAGGAGCTAAAATGTGCTTTGAAGGTATGATCACAAAGTTGGAGGCAACGTTGATGTGACCAATTATATAGACCTTTGGATTATTGAGAAGGAAAAACGAAATGTAGTTACTAATTGACCAAAGGTTGACTTATTTAAAAACTATATTTTGTCAGGTCAAAATGGAAAGTGTTAATTTTTCCGGTTAATCTTGCATCTTCCATTGCCATTTGAGATTTCGACCAGACAGGAATACAAGCGTTCTGTTTATTGTTTCGAAATAAAACATGGGTTTATGTCTTGTGTTGTATAACGATCCCTCCGCATTAAAGTGTAGGCAAAGTACATTGCGACCCAGTTGTCCAGAAAGCATCATTAAAGTGCTCAGATGATTGAATCAGGGGTAATGATTAATACCCATTTGCTATATTTAGACGTTCATCTGACAGTGATCATCCAGCGGGATATCGGAATTAACAGGATTTCACTGTTTACTCTTTCTGAAACATTGTGCTATTTACCGCATAAACTTCATGTATTTTTAATAAAATATATTGCAGGTTGGAAGGAGACAACTGCAACCAGGACATCGATGAATGCACAGAAACTGACCAAATTTGTCAACATGGGGCAATTGTACAAATGCATGGTAGTTTCGAGTGCATTTGTGTGGAAAGGTCAACGGTGAGTCGACTGTGTGTTCTATCCACTGACAGACTTTCAGTGGGAACCAGCAATATAGGATGTATTTGGCAAATTTATGGCAGCCATACTTGAAATCCGTTTCCCCTAACTGTTATGGCTGCGAAACATCGTAAAGAGTTCATGTTGTGAAAATAAACTCCGTAAAATAAAATCTCAACAGTGGTTGAAGGGTTAAAAATCGTTAAATGCAACATTACCCGATGGCAAGAAGTCTATCTAATAAGTCGTGATGTTTATATATTTGCCATGTGATTCCTACTCTGTTTAGGAACGCAATGTGAAAACATCATCAACCAATGTGCACTGGAGCCATGTTTGAACGGAGGGACATGTGACGGAAACGAAACAGACTTCAGCTGCGCATGCCCAGTGGAGTGGACTGGAGAGGCATGCGCAGATAAAGTTAACTTCTTTAGTGACAGTTCCCCTTGTAACATGGGCCATTGTACACCAGATCTCTTGACGGCACCTCGATTCAAGTGTGACTGTGATTTTGCGTGGGTAGGAGAAAAATGCAGCCAAAGTGTTGGTGAGTGCACTTAATATATACTTTCTGTTATGTTCATGAATGTTTTATCTTTGAACTGTGGGTGTTCAGTGTAAGTCAATCATTTCAAAATTCACGGCTGTTCAAAATATTTAGCAGTATCACTACAAATCTGTAAGTCCAGTCCAAATCCATTATAAACACTTCAATGTGAATGACATTCTTGTAAATCTGTACCTAGAATATTGTCAACATCACGCTCCTGGGTGAGATCGGTCATACAAATAGAGGTGACCTGGCTGATGGCGAACAGATTCATCCACCGAACTCGGGGGAATTCCAGGAACAGTGGATGTCAAGTTTACAACAAATACAAAGAAAGAAAGCAAGTAAGTGACAAAGCAAAATGATGTTGACTAGTACAAGATCCATATGGCTCAACAGTGACTTTGATATTTTAATGTTCCGTCCTGCAGTTGAGTTTATGATTCACTTGTTTTTCAGTTATACTACAACGTACGTACAACTATACTCTACTGTGGAAAGCACAGAAAGAATGCAAGTAGATGCTGCTGAACCGGTCAAACAAACCGTGTTTGAGAACTCTGTCCCTCAATGAATATCATGTTCGTAACAAAGATTGTGTTTTTAACATGCATTTCAGTTATACTACAACGTACGTGCAACTCTATTTTGCTGGGGGAGAATGGCTCCTTTTACAGACTGATTCATTAGCTAGAATCTTCAGATCAACCCTGATGAAATCATCAATGAATATCTGCCTCTTCCGTTGTACCCTCCCGAGAAGAAGAGAGGCAACCCTGAAGGTGACTGGCCCCACAATGCCAACAGTGGTGGCCAATGTCTTGCTTCTGTTTGTGTAACCATTATGTGTATACCATTATTGGCTTCTAGGACCTAATGTAACATTTTACTGAGTTTATTGGATTTTGATATGTGAAAAGCCACATTCAGCAATATTCGGCGTTTCTCTAGTAGTCGAGTCAGTGATGTATGGTGTCTGTATTAGGAGAAGGTTGCTTGAAACTGTTTTCTTGCCTGTAATCCTAGTCTGTCTCACAGTCCCTTAACCACATTATTTTCCCTCCTGCCTAGCCCTCAACTTGCAATGCTAAAGCCCTAAATGAAGCAAGTCTAGCTCCCAATTCATTGGGGATCCTTTTCAATTTTAAAATGGTTTATTTGTTGCTATCAAAATTATGTATATCAGGGGACTAAGCGTTAGTCTACCGTAATCCGTACAAGTAACTAGGTTAATATTTCTTAAGGTTATATGGAATTATTTTCCAACTCAGGATCATCAAGACTTGTAAAGGAAAGTAACATACATAAATAAGTCTTGATGATTCCGAGTTGGAAAATAAATCCATGCAACTTTAAGAAATATTAGCCTAGTGACTGTCTCATACGGATTAAGGTGACTAACACTTAGTCACTTGATATACATGAGCTGATAGTAATAAATAACCCATTAAAAGTGAATATTTAAAGAAAGAGAAAACGTTCTTTGACGTTTTGAATTCAAATTACTGCATGTCAATATGGATGTGTTTCAGAGTCCACATGACAGCTGGGACACAAACCAATATGTGTCGGCCATACTACCTCCTGTAGGACTTGTCCTGATGTCTGTACTGCTTCTTGTGGCTTTCTGCATCTTGAGAAGAAGATTGTAAGTGGTACATGACATACTCATTGATTAACATACTTGTATCAAGTATATGGCAATTATAGGCGTATATTATGACCCGACAATTAGAACTGGAATTGTATGGAAAATTTCACATTGTCGAAAAATGTGGATCTATGTAACCAGCGCAATTTTAGAAAAATGACAAAACAATTTATCAGGCAATGCACACGATTAAACAATTTAGTCAATTTATATGATGTGGTTGTAGATAGCCGTTATGATAACACATGTAACCCTAAACACGAAACGTTAAGTTGACAAATCCAAATTAAGATATCTTGATCAGCTACTAGAATATTGTGAGGCATTTTAGCATTTACGTTAACAATCGTTGTATTTCTATTTCAAGGAACAAGATGGAACAATATAGAGACGAAAATTATCTCAGCTCATTTGTGATGGATGTACCATGCAATAGAAACCTCCAAGCAACTGGTGCAGATACTGAAAATCTCCAGGCTGGTTACACAAGTCTTCGCTTCCTCGAGGTAGATGAAGGATCACACGACACACACTGTGATGACACTTCAAACATCCACTTACAACCCGAAGATATGACCCTTGACCCAGAGAGTCTCAGGGTTCAGCGGTTATCAGATGACAATGGACGTCTTGGCGACGGTAGCAACAGTTGACACACTCTCTGATGTCACATCAAACATTCACCTAGCAACTGAAGATATGACTCTTGATGATGTGATTGCACAATTCGGCGTTTCTCCAGTTGACAACGCGCGTCTTGGGGATGCAGCAGCATTCGACACAAACTGTGACGACACAACAAAGCTCCCCCTATCATCTGAAGATATGACTCATGACCAGGTGAGTCTACATGGTTTTGGCGTTTCTCCAGATGACAAGGCAAGTCTTCCTGGCATGGCAACACTCCAACAAGTCTCTGAAGATCTCATCCTTGATCCAGTAATTGAACAGGATGCAAGAGGTTCTCCGCATGACAACGCACGTCATGGTGACGAAGTAGCACTCCATGACGGACATGTAGAAACACTCGACACACACTGTGATGAGACAGTAAACGCCCTCCCAACAAGTCAAACTAAGACACTTCACTTGGTTCGTTTACAGAGACCAAGCGGATATCCAGATGGTCACGCACGCCTTGAAGTCGGAACACGCCGTAATGTTACGTCATACATTCACCCAGTCCCTGGAGATATGACTCTCTTGACCCGGGGAGTCAGAAGGGCGATGAGAGGATGCAGAGTACACTGTAAAATACATGACAACGATGTGGAGGACTCTTACAGGACGACCCTTATGAAACAATATAGTCTTTGGATGACAACGATGTTGAGAACATCCCACAGAAAAACCCTCATGAAAAGATAAATGTGTAGATGCCTTGGACGTTGTATTGATCAACCGATAAGAAGAATGAAAGAAAAATGCCACAATTATAGATCAAGACGTTAATGGATCTCAGCTACAAGAGCGATATAGGAACCCTATACCAGCAGTAAAATTGTTTGCAGTTCTCCGAAATAGTTAATGTATGTGATCCTATGATGTTGGACACCAAAGAGTAAATTCCATTATTATATGTTGGCCCACCAGGAGCAATTTGATCGCTTGTGGTGAATCTTTGTACAATTCCCACATGGTCACATTGTGTGAGGCCCATGAATGGTGTCCCCTGACCGTGATATGAATGGAATAATTAAAATGATATATCACCTAACTTACACAAATATGAATGTTAGATAATATTCCTTGTATTTACTGATACAGATGGCCATAAAAAGATTAGTTTATAAATATGCATAATTACATAATGTACATATTATTTTAGCCTCTGCATGTTTGTCTCTGATATTATAAACTAGTAGCCATTTCAATATTGCAAATAAAACAAACTTTAAGCCTTAATTATTGACCACAATTGTTTCACCCCACCTATCGAGATTTCGAGACAAAAGTTTCAAAGATTGCTGTCCGTGCTTACTGCAACTGGACTGGTACGGGTCTGCGTGTGGGAAACATTGCAGGGCCAGTCACTACAAGTGCCTCCTTCACACGGGAGTGAGAGTGTGCCTTCAGTAGCTGATAAACAACTGCATTTTCCAAAATGATATTTAGACAGGTCTAACAAATTAAGATTGAAAGCAGTTTTTAAACCCGGTGCAGTTTGTTAGCTCAAAATAGGTGTTACATGTTCTGGACCCGATTTCTCTAAACAAACTTACGTCTGAAGTTTGACTTAAGTTAGAGTTTTTAATCAAATTTGAGAAAACACAGGAAATTGCATTTCCAGAATGAACTGAAATCAATATTAACTCAAACATAGTTCAAGATTTGAGTTTGGTGGATAGATTACTTAAGTTTGTATGGGCTTATTTATTTTAAAATTACAGTTGAGTTAAAAATGTACTTGTTTGAATTGGTCAAACAAAGCCTGAAATTTGAATAAACACTTAAGTTTGTTTCGAGAAATCGGGGCCTGGTAAATCTTGTATTCGCATCTTTCACTGAAAAAAACACATTTCGTCTAAGACTAAAATGTTTTATCGATTTTGTTACAGTGCCATATTCACTTTATTTCAAAACAAAACACAACACAATGACAATCCTTCCGCTTCAAAGTTTTGCCAAAGAACACTGGAACCTGGTTTGATGCGAAGTCTTATCAAACTGAAATCGATCGTATAGATTTATTTCATGATTATTGAATGATGTGTAAGGAGTATTTTTTATAACTATCTGCATATTTAAATGTTCATTTGAAAATGATCACCCAGCAGGGTATAGGAATGTTACCTAGCCAGGAATATTAGGATATACCCTCACCTTTTTCTAAACTATTTTGCTATTTACTGCGTGATATCCTATTCATTTCAAAGATGATACGGCAGATTCGAAACAGGACATCAATGTTTGCACAGGAAGTAGAAACTTGTGATCAAAGGGAGGAGGTTGTAGAAATAAACACGGAAGTTTCGAGTGCATTAATTTTGTATGGAAGGGATCAAAAGTGAGCAGGTGTTATCTCCACTTAAATAATGAAGGGATTCTATAACAGGAACATATCTTGTGGTTCTATGGCTACAAGTGAAACTCGCACTCTCCCCCATCCCCTCGCCACGTACTTTGTATGGCTGCTATTGTCATTGTCCCTACAATGCCCTAAGCTCTCTATTCGCGGTTTCTGCTTCCCGATTTATCTTCGCTCATAATTTGTTATTTTAAAGGTCACATGCAACCAAAAAATCATACATAATTAAAACACAATTATCACTTATTCATGACATATAATATACATTGCTGATTATGAAAAAACATATAAACAAAATTATAAGCGTACAATCGCAAATCAAAAGTGCAATATTTTGTACTTGGGTTCACTTCCCTAGAAACGAAGCAGCCGGGATACCGAACCCAGTCAGAGCGGGTGGTGTGCACTCAAGTGTAACGGCTGGTTCATTTGCAGACGCCCTCACGGCTCATTGTGTGTGTATATAGAGAGATGTTGGGTTTTGTAAATACATGCTCATTTTTTGTGTATAACATTTTGCAATCAACAGACATCATAACATGCCATGAGTACAAGCATCACACCTGCCTGTCTGTGTAATTACATAATGTGACGGAGACCGAACTTGGGCCATAAATCAATGTGTTTTGTTTATGGTGTATAGCCTGATAGGTGTTAAGTTCAAATTGCATGTGGTCAGTGATCGAAGTTGTGTATTGAATATTGTCATTAGCAGACAGGCGGGCAGACACATAGGTGTCAATAAAACAGACATTGAGTTTTGTCCGTGACAACGACATATCTATATCACAGTTAAAATTCTGTCAACGCTAAATAATGACATTGCTTTTAAGTATCGAACTCAGAAAGTGACTCTGTAAGAAGACCGTGGTGAAATAGACAAATGAAATTATATCAACAGTTAAATCGGTAATCTACTGTCATAACATATAAACAGCTCGCGCCTGTGAAATATCAACAAAACATTAAAAAAATAGCTCACACCAAAGCCTTCATCGAGTATTCACTGGACAACCCACTTCCAAGCTGCGCGAACCTATTTCACTGTGCATGTGCTATGAGCGCAGCCCAGCGCAGCGCAGCCCAGCTGTTGAAACCACTTTTTCCCCAAGCGCTGGGTGAAAAAGAGTGAATCGTTTGAACTCCGATTTCGCGCGGTTTTTTTCATGGCGTTATTTTTCAACTTAATAAATTGAATTTGCATATTTGATGATTTGTTTCGGTAGGTCCATACCGAAAAGTATCAGAATCTGCAAAGTTGTGTTTTATGTTGCATGTGACCTTTAAATGCACCCCCTTTTTTTCAAATATGCGTGTATACGTGCACGCACACAATCGCAGTTACAGTACAACCAGAAATTATTGAGAATTTAAGATTGTAAACTTTTTTTTTCACTCATTACTCACGTATTAAATGTGAATTTTAGCAGAACATAACTCCGGATTCAAACACAGGTGAACAGTTAGTATTTTGTCAAGTCACCATGGCGGCGGGGCATACTTCTGATCAAAGAAGTTAGAAAGTCGTGGTCCATGCTGTCCCAATATCGGACCACCTCTTCTTTCATTTCAGCAATATTTGTTAGAGTTTTCTTATTGACAATTTCCTTCATAAGTCCCCAAACATTTTCTATTGGATTTAGGTCAGGGCTATAGCTTGGCCAATCTAATAATCTCATATTTTGGGTCCGAAACAAGGCCTGTGAATGCTTTGAACGATGTTTTGGGTCGTTGTCCTGCTGGAAAATCCAAAAATTTCCATAGAACACGTGAGCAGATGGATGTAAATGTCCCTCGAGAATATCTGTGTACCGCTCACTGTTCATATTCCCTTCAAATACACAGAGGAGCGTTGCCCCTAACACAGATATGCCACCCCACAAAGGTTTTTCAGTTTGTTTGGTCCAGAATTTCAGTGTATTAGGAAACAGCCACACAGAACTTTCATCTGAGAAAATCACATTGTCCCAGTTAAATTTTCTATCCTGTAAGCACCAGTTCAACCTTCGCTCCTTTTGTTCAGGTTTCATGATCGGTGATGGAATTCCTCGACATTTCTGCCAACCCATTGCATGCAGCACAGTTCTAATTGTCTCCTTACAGACAGACACAGTCTATCAATCATATCCAGCCTTAAGTTTTCTAAACTCCTTCGTTTATTTTTAGAAACAAGGATACCAAGCCGCCTCCTGTCGCCGACAGTCAACTTTCTGGTCCTACCTGCGCCTCCCTGGTGTTCAATGCCATATCCATTTGCAGTATTTTTCAAAAAACGATAAACAGTGGACAAAGGGATGCCTGTTTAACTTGAAATCACTTAAGCTGATCTGATGTCCTGGTTATAATACTCTAAAATCAAACTTCCTCTTCTCTAAATCATCCATACTGAGGATCACTGAAAATGTCGTCTGCTAGCAAGTAAACAAAGGGGGATAACTCTTCACAAACTAATGAAAAAGCATTAACGGAGTTGTCTCTCTTGAATGAAACCAAGCACTTGATAGCTGGTCAAGGTTGTTTATATTAGAAATGCAATTAAACATATTCCTAAAATTCTCAATAATTACTGGTCATACTATACATGCACATTTTTCAACGTAAACGCGCGCGCACGCGCGCACGCACGCACGCACGCACACACACACACACACACATACATACAAACATACAAAGTGTTTGGCGTCTGATCAGCATCCAGCACATTTGAAACAGGTGTAAGGGATACCACCATTGAAGATGACGACGACTTTACGTCTCTGGCTGCGGGGTATCAGGGTAGGCATATCTCGTAAAGTGGTCCAATTAGCATATACAAGTTAGAGGACGAAAAACCACTAGTTCATAAAACAGCTTTCTTTAATTTCACACCTCTGATGCATTTCCGCCTCACAACATAATAGAAACATAAAAAGAAACACGTGAGCCCCAATGTGTGTCACTGAAGTTAAAAGGCAGTTTCGGATAAACCCGTCGGCTGTATAAAGTGTTTGCCGTCCGATCTGCATTCAGCACTTTCCACCATCGAAGATGAGGACAAGGGGGAAACATCGATGTGTGGCTTTACTTCTCTGGCTGTTGATTATCAGGGTAGGTCTATAAACATCTCCCAACGTGGTTCAGTTAGCATATACTAGTTACAGGGTATAAGTACACTTCCCATATATCATACTGTGATTTTATTGTCCTCGTTATATACTCACCTATGCGTGTAGTCTTTACAATATTTCTGCATGCGTTTATATCTACTCAGTATTTTTGTTAGCCAATACATTCACGTTCTCCCTTCGAACGAGACTGTAACCAAGCAATGATCAAGTTCAAGTTGTTTAAAGAAAATTAGATGTAATGTATGCAATATCATTTGCATACTGTTCTTACTTTCACTGAACCAATAGAGACGAACAAAGTCATGTCCGTTTGTTATATCAATATCAGACGAGTTCAATCTCGTTAGAAAGCTTAGAGTGAACTCTTAACCCGGTAACTGCAATATTACAAAAATGGCGTGTTTTCTAATCATCAAATAATCCCTCAAAGCGTTACCAACTGTCTTTTATATATGATCAAAACACAAATCAGTGAGGCAGATATAGTCAGTTTCATTCAATATAGGGATACAATATCGACCAAGGTGCTTCATTGTCGGGTTTAATGAAGTTAGAGCATGAACATGAATGGCTGAAGTGATGCAGATCTTGTGTGAAATCATCGATTCATCCTCACCTGTTTTTAAATGACGATCATCACTGGCTACGGAGAACAAGTCATATCAGATACACGCGCCACAAATATATTATACACATGAGGAGGTTTTCATTTTAACAACCTGATGAGAACCGAATGCCACCTTTGAAGTTTACTCTAGTCTGCAAGCCCGAGACAAATAAATTGTTCAAGGGGCAAGTAGATATCAAGTGAGTGGAATTATATTGGCCAGTAAGATATCAGGACTGTGTTGGCTACAAATTAGAAATGAATAAAACTGACAGGAAATGCTAGTGTAAGTGGTTGTATCCCAAACCAAATTACATTATGTATGATCTTGGCTGAAAGATGGTGTTTCATCGAATCCATTAGCTCTTCACATTATTGTTATAAGATTATTCAATTAGACACCTCTATTTTTACCTCTAACAGAACTATATTCAAGTTCAGCTTGTGTTGGATTATACGCATGATAATAATGTTTATGTAACAACTTATTGCCAGTGTACTTGGTGAAAAGTGTCTCCCAAACACCCTGTGGGCCATGTCCAGAAGCAAACTCACGAATTTTCTCAAGTGCAGTTTATGTACGTGATACATGTCCGTATTTATTCTGCATGGGTTACAGTGTTCAATCATTTCTTCTGCCAATATAGTAGGAAGAGGAATATCAGATAGCCAGAGATAAAAGATAGATGGTATGTAGGCCCTTTTAAGCAATTGGTCGGGAAATGAAAGCCTACTACACAGTTGTCAGTCGTGTAGTTAGAAAATACAGGGAAACCAATGACGTGAAGGATCGCCCACGTCCTGGACGACAGGGTGACGTCAAATCACGAAGAGAGGGCGCTATTGCTGCTCACTCGACGGCAACAGTTAGCCAAAAAGCACTGTTCTGAAGCATCACTTGCTACCATTTCACCGGGTCTCTAACACTTTCATGAATCGCCTAATGAGAGCCGGGTACATCTCTAGAAGTGTCGTCAGGCGTGATCTAACATCACCAAAAAGCTTGGTGTTTACCAAAACAATTTGCAACCCTTGAATCTGAGGATTGGCGAAGAATACATCAGTGATGAAAGTCGTTATCTTCTTTATGTAACTGATAAACGCCTGAGAGTGTGGAGGCAGCAAAAACGAATTTGCAGCAAAACAATTCAAATTACTGTTACCATCAGTGGAGACATCACGGAGTGGGAAGGTGTCTCTCATAACTGTAAAGTTGCGGGCAATTGGAATTTGACGGGTGGTCAATATATCGAGAAAGTGCTGGATACCGTTTTGGGGCCGTTTTGGATAATCACCCTCTTGCTACAAGACCTGTATTCAGAAGACCTATACAAACCCGTGTACCACCTGTTCAAACTCTGCCTGAGTTGGAAGCAGCTTTGCATCAAGAATGGAGACAGTTTCCTCTGCTGCTTATTGGAATACTCTGGCGGGGGTATGGTACAGACAGGTATCCAAGAACGTGGAGGGTACACTAAATATTGATTCTACACGTGCCCACCTTACAAATAAACATTTTGTGTCTCATCACATATACGCCATGTTGCCTGATCCTCTCTCTAGATCCATACATCATTTTGAGCCAAACAGATGATTGTCATATCCATTAGACATGTTGAAGGAAACTGGCTTTTTGTGTTTTCTTGCAGTCGCGATCTTACATAAAACCATGCAGATCTACCAACGTACTGTGCACGCACATCACAGGTGTTAGCCGATGTTAATTCGTAAAGATTAGCAGGAATGCTTAACTTTTTGAGAGTTGTATATAACAGCATTAGCGTTTGGAGTTTCGAAAGCTTCAGGTCATGTTTCGTGACACCTTATAATTACGAGAAGACAGCTTTCGTTTCTTTAATCAATGAGTATTTATTTCCTCAAACTTACATCTGAGAGCATATCATTGAAACAAAAGTGTTCATTGTATATCTGGCTTTCAGCTTCCCACACATGTTACACATGATTACCGCCTCGTAAGAAGGACAAGTATTTCTCTGGACTTGAACGACTAGTTTCTAATGTCATCGAATAATGAGGACTAGGTGATTATACAATGATAACCCTGGTTATGAGTGTATGATCATATCCCTCATGCAGTCTGTCACTGATTTGTCTGATCCAGATTCAGTTGTTCACATGTCATTGTGATACAGTGTAGCGTGACACAGCAGTCACAATATTACTCTTTACCATAGGAAAAACACTTCCTGTTTCCCATGTGAGCTATTTCTGGATGATGGAGTGGGTTGGGGTTAACGGAATTTTGAACACTAGTTCAGTTATATCTTATGTGAAAGGGTACATAAATATTTCATTTTAGCACTAATTAAGTTTTAAAATGTTGTATTACAATGTGTATACTGTATATCAAATTTGCATGGCTGAATTGCAAGCTTAAGGAATACGTATTTACATAGAAGCTATCTTTGTTTGACACACCGCCAACATCTGTAGCTTCATGGGCAAGTACCAATACATTTTGAACTAAATGTTAGTATGCATAAATGCAATGTCATGGACAATACTCCGTTGAACCGGAAGCCGACAGGGGTAATGGAGGTGAAAAACGATTTTACATGCCACGAGTGTAGCTAAAAATGTTGAATTGAATATATTGTACGTGAGTAATTACTAATTATGAGGTTGGAAATCTGAGAGCACAATCCTGTTAAAAACTGGTTGTGTGCCTTTGTTGGTGTCGATTTTTATTTTAATATTCAAAATATTTTTAGAACCGAAGCGAGGGAAGCAACCTTCGCTCACATATAGAAAGACTGGTGATTTTTCTCTCTGTTGCGCAGCCCTATTTGCGCTACACTTTGCCTGTGCATGTAGTATTTGGGCAACAACGTGTCCTGCAACATACAAATGTCAAACACACGTTCAGGACGTTCCAAGTACCGCATACACAATACTGTTTCTTTCTTACTGAATACATGCGTTTTATAAAGTGTATTGTAGTGTTTAGTCTGCTGACAGCCCAGTACGTGACTGTCACAACGTTGTATAGGGAGAGAGTGTTCTTCCCTCAAATATCACTCACTTTCACTACCAGACACTGACGTATGTTCTTGGACTTACACCTAAAAACCCCCATAATATCCCCTACTATTTTCGCATAGCATATCTCAATCATGAAGTGAAGCCAGACAAAAAATATTCTACTTCCTCACCCATGACCCTGGAGGAGCACCAATTACAGCTCCACCATTCAATGTTGCATGACTTATACAAATTGATGTAAACAGGTTGACTAACGTCGTATTTTCTATGTATTTCCGCAACACGGCAAATTAGAACAAATGAACCCTGTTATATTCACTGTGTGTCACTGGAGTTAAAAGGAAGTTACGACCACCGGATAAACCAGTGAGTTGTATTATGTAATTGATATCCGACCTGTATCCAGTGCCATCGGCACATGTGTAAGGGATAACGCTATTTAAGATGAAGACAAGAGGAATACACGTGGCTTTACTTCTCTGGCTGTTGATTATCAAGGTAGGTATACATTTCATCTCCTGAAGCTGTCTAGTTAGCATGAGAGTATATATGCTAGTTAGAGGACACAAGTATATTACCCATATATCGTACTAGGATGTTTTACTTCTCAAGATGAATCTACTTACATGCGTAGTCTTTACAATAGGGTGCATGAATTCATGTGTCCTTTTTGTTAATCCAATCTCTCGATGGAATATATATCAAAGCAATGTAGTTCGGTTTGTGTGAAGTAATTTAGACGTGACTGTAATGTACACATTATTTACATACATGGAGCTTCCTTAGTTTTTAAGCGTTGCAATGAAGACAAATACACGTATGTCAGTCTACATTATCAATATCAGACAAGTTCAGTTATGTTCTTAAGTTCAAAGTGAACGAATAATCAGTTCTCTGAGAATACTGATACTCTTAATGAATAATAACTTAAGGCGTTATAATCAATGTTTATTCTATACCTTAACACATACGGGAAGCCATGAACACTCAACGCCATTATCAGTCTATGAATGGGAAATATGGTGGGTCGGCTTAACTCTCCGAGCTCTAATAATCAGCACACGCCCTGCTGCGTGAGGAATACTTGAATTGATGCACATATTGTGTGAACTCATTGATGGTATTTTCATGTGAATTTAAACAGTCACGAGATACCTCTTGCCCCTTCATAGGACGCTTACCAGTGACGCGTTCTAAAAATTCATCATACACATGTAGAAAGTGAATTATAACTGACAGGAAATGCAAACGTAAGAAGCGGTATCAGAAACCTGGCTAAATAATGTATGACCTTAGCTCGGCGTTCGTCACCATAGCCACGAGGGATAGCCTCTGTGTTTCTTTTCAGAATGATCATACCGTTGACAAAATTATATGCCCATCAATGAAAGAAATCGTGACACTGTTCATTGTATTTCCGGCTTCTAATCTTTTAAATAACACATGTCACGCACCATAACTGCTTATTTAGATAGTGAAATAAGGTTGTCGCTTGACCACTGGACAAGTCTTAAACGAAACGAATTTCTAATGCCATCGAAAAATCGAGGACTGGGTAATTATACAATGATAAACCTGGTCATTAGTTTTTTTATCGTACCCCTCATGCTGTCACTGGTCTGTCTGGTTTAGACGTTAATTACAGGTCATTGAGATGTAGCCAGAAAACTGCTGAGTCTAACGGTACAGTTCATTTTAGATGCAAGGAACTCTAAATGTTCTATGTATAAGCTACGCGGGTAAGGAAGTGCGTTTGGTTTGAACAGTTCGAACAGTATTTCAGTAAGATCACGCATCTCAATTTGATGTGAGAATATTTGCCTCAGCTGATGTCCAGACGATTATCAAGATAATACATGTCAGACTGATCATGTATACTCTCCCAAAAAAGAAACGCATAGGTGTATTTTCACGAATGTAATCTGCAAACTTTAAAGTGAGATAACACGAGTAGTTCTGGATCAGTTGGAGCCAAATTTCACAGTCAATAAGTGAAGTCGTCTGTTCCCAATTGGTCGGTGTCTTTTTGTGGCCAGCGTGACACCCAGGATCCTTAAGATTCCGTCTCTGTACAGAATAGTCCTGGAGGCGAGAAAAAATAGATTTCTGCATGTAGGATATTTTCCCCCACATCATGACACCCTCATCACCATATCGCTTAACCTGGGCAACACAATTCTGGGAAAAATGTTCATTTGGATGTCATACGCGTCGCCAGGTTTGTAGATTCCAGAATCGAACGTTATTGCATCACTGGACCCGTCAACGTCGATGTAGTCGTCGCAGCACAGGGTCAAATTAGGGTCTTCCAGCTTCCAGTACAGCTTCGATTACGAATGGTTTGCGTTGACACTCAACCTGCAGTTACATTTGCTATGGCGATTCTGTAAATGAAGTACCCGGATGTACCTGCACCGCAGTGATAATCCGGGGTCTACCACTTCCAATTATGCGTAGAATTGCTTTGTTGATATCGGTGCCCCCCCGTAAATGACAGATGGTAATGAATTTATTGGCGACCTGCAACGGCAAATTGAAGTGAAATATTTGAAATTTCATGTACCAATATCACCTGTGCGTTACTTGGTTTGGAGAGTATATATTTACCATGCCGACTACTGACCATACATGTTTAGAGATATAGCTGCTGCATATGCAAATGCCATTAGATTTTGAAGTGAAGTATTGGCAACGTAGTTTCTTAAGGATCAAAGCACACACTGTGATATGTTTAAGGATTATCGAGTTCACATTACCAAGGATAAACACACGATTTCTGGTTTACGTCGATTGAACAGACCGTTAGCCCCACAGCCACAACACTGACAAAATGATGCGCAGAGACCAGTGCATTAGTGTGGGAGCAATGGAAATACATTTTACGTTACAATTTCTCTTTATTGTAAAACTGAAGACATGTTTGCTGAACATGCACAAAATATCATGTAGTGAAACAAAAATATTTGATTTGTCAGAAAATGTTTTTTTCACTGTTGAATATAGTGAACAGTGGAAGATTACAAACATTACATCTTGCTTCTTCATCATCTATTAGACATTTCCCCCTTATTACATTTTGAACTCCGAAATAATTAAAACTACTTCTACTACTTTTGTACCGAAGAATGCAGAATAAGAATATAACTACATGTTCATGCTTAAAGCCACACTGATATTCTGAATACTTTCATCAGTTTCTACAAGATGTTCTAATCTTGTATGAAGAATACAAACCAAAACAGCTTATGCGAGGCTAACACTGACACAATTGCTGTTTCATATCACATGTTTGTTTAAGTTAGTGTTTGTGTTTTTTGTATTTAACAGGATCCTCTTGTGTAGGTGTTCTCCCGAAGCAGGTCACAGTTCTTGTCAAACACATAGCTACAGAAGCTCAATGATGTTAGTTTACTCATTGTACACAATCTTTTGGAATACATAATTCTTTGGATACAACATATACTGAAAGAAAGTCTTCATATCAACGTTATTGCTACATAGTCCCATACTCTGCATGTATTATTTATACCATTACCATATCTCCGGACCCGTAAAGATCCGGGTCAGAATTGGTCTTTCGCAACCCACGCCTGTCGCAAGAGGTGACTAACGGGATCGTGTGGTCGACACATATTGACATATGTGATCGTATCCCAACTGCTCATGCTGTTGATCACTGGGTTGTCTGGTCCAGACTCGATTTTTACAGACCGCCGCCATATAGCTGGAATATTGCTGAGTGCGGCGTTAAACAACAACCAACCAACCATATGTCCGATTATATATCTTTATGATTTACAGTGTGTGAAGACTGGCGGTAAACTGGACATTCGATTCATCAGTTACTGGTCAGATGGCATGACAATCAGTAGGGAATGTTGTGAACTTTTGTGCTCTGATAAATGTGATCCAAAGTTTTCTCTGTGCATCTATGGGTAAGTACATTAAAGTTATTTATTCGGAAAACGCACGAGTCAAACACATTCATTTGGGGGTAGTTTTCTATCTCACAATTATATTCTTGGCACTTCTGGGATAATGATTTGTGCATTATTTTGTCTTGTGTTTTGGTTATCAAACTGTATTATTACGACAAGTATGTAAGAATTGCTGCTTGCCTAATCGCCTTGAATATGTTTATCACTGTGTCTGAATTTGAAACCATCATAGCCCGAGTTGTTGTGTACATTGAACTTTAAATTTGTTATTCATCTGAAAGAACATCTGCCTTCTATGTCTACTCGGTTTTCAAGTCATTTTTGTTACATTTGTAGATGAATAAACGTCTATGTTATTAATGATGCGCTTTGCTATCGGTAGACTTGATGGTGTCATACAACAAGCTAATGTTATTGCAGCTCTGACGGAGGAAACCCCTGCTCTCTTTATCAGAGCACCACAGACTACATAGACAATCATAATAAAATTAACTTTGGAAGCAGCATTCAAGGAAAAGCAAATCCTTTCATCATACCAGTGCCCAAAGCAGTACCGGTAGGTTTGTTCTTTGCTAAATGTATGATGCCCTGAAGGAACCAATTACATAGAACCTGAACTTCTCTGTGACTGTTAATCAGGAAACTAACAGGAAAAGTTCATAGATGAGCTCAGTGTGGGTACCAGTGGGTCATTCTATCATGGTGGCGACTCACAGCATCAACGCCTGTTTCGTCTGGTCCAGCCCCTGTTATTTACAAGTCAGTTAAAACTAGCATTAATAACTTCGGAGTTAACCAACAGATCGATATATTTGCCTTGTTATTGATTTAGGTACATTTATTGGCTGGAATTTTGTGGTTTCAAATAACAAACTAAAATGAGAGTAACACGTTTTTGTTTCCAGTCCTCAATAACAATACGAGTGGAGGTGTATGACAATGATGACACCTCCATTGATGACCACCTGGACACATTCTCTAAGCTGATCAACATCAAAGCTACTGCTACAGAACAGACAGCTGTGTACATCCCATACATATTGAGGGGAAGGACACAGTGAGTCATAAATACTTTAAAATGATGAGTTTTGATTGATCGAAACTTTCAATAGCACACGAGGTTTACACGTAATACTTAAGAGTGTGCTTATGGTGCTCAAACTGTATGAAGTGAACTATTTTTCAGGTTAAATATTGCAGTCCGTGCATACTGCGACGCGGATTGGTACGGGTCTGCGTGTGAGAAATATTGCAAGGCTACTACTAATCACAGTCACTACATGTGCCACCTACAAACAGGTGCAAAAGTGTGCTTTGAAGGTATGGTCAGACACTGATTTCAACATTGATGTGAACAATTGTATATTCAAAAGATATATTGTGTATTGAGAAAGGCCAACAAGATTAAAATCATACCATAATATCAGTTGTATATTATGTCAGCTCAGAATTGGAAATGTTAAATCTTCCGGTAGATTTTGTATCTACCATTGTATATTGTCTATATTGTAATTTTTCTCTCGCATGGTGGTTCGCCCAGAGAGTAAAATAAGTCTTGTTTGTCCATTTTGTTTGTCTTGTTCAGTGCACCCATCGGGACAGCGCTGTTGAAAGTAATCGAATTATTGAATCATCGGTGTAGAGTGAAATCTGTTTCCGTATTCAGACGTTCATCTGACGGCGATCATCTAGCTCGTGTTCTAACAGAAGATGTCCGGAGTAACAGGATTTTACAGTAAAACTATCTGAATCATTTTGCTATTTTCTGCACAAATTTAAACACTTTCCGATACTAAAATATTGCAGGCTGGAAAGGAGACAACTGCAATCAGGACATCGACGAATGCAAAGAAATTGACAACACATGTCAAAATGGGGGAAGTTGTAGAAATACACTCGGAAGTTTCGAGTGCAGTTGTATCGAGGGAATAAAAGGTCAGTATTCTATACCTGCAATCTATCATGAATGGATTCACAAAAAGAACAGGATACATGGAATATATACTGAGTCAAAAAAGAAACTTTACAAAATGTAATTTGAAAAAAAATGAATAATTTTTCTGTGATGATACATCTATGTATTCGAAATGGGATCCCTATCTTTCGACTCTAGAAAAACGTTAGGAAAACCCACTCAAACCCATCCATTCGTCGTGCAAATGACGTTAGTGCCAAACCAGGTTTTCCCCTTGCAGTCGATCACGTGATCTTCGCATCGAAGTTTTCTTCATATGCGCGTGTTTGCATTGTCCTCAAGAACTGAAAAAACACTTTTAAACCACAGTTCTAACGGTACTTGAAATGCCACGATTGTCAAATGTGCAACGTGAACGTGCCGTTGGCATGTTGCAAGCGGGAAGATCAGTTATTGACGGCGCAAGACCAATGGGATGCAGCCGTTGTACTGTGTATGACTTGCGAGGTCGTCTACAACAAAATGGCACCACTTCTGATCGCCCAAGGTCGGGTCGTCCACGTGTGACGTCACGAGCAGAAGACCGTCAAATCGTCCTACGTCACCTAAGTGACAGATTTCTGCCGGCTACACGAACCAGGACTGAGATGTTTAGAGGTCGACTGTCCTCACAGACCATTCGAAATCGGTTGCGGGCAGGCAATCTCCATTCTCGACGTCCATATGGTGGGCCAATATTGACGCCGTTTCATCAACGTCAACGTCTGCTGTGGGCCCAACGTCACCTCCGAAGGACCCAGAGAGACTGGAATCGAGTCGTCTTTAGCGATGAATCAAGGTTTACCCTCAGATTCGAGGACGGCAGGCATAGAGTCTGGAGACGACGTCGTGAACGGTATGCCCAATGTTGTATACAGGAAGTCGACAGGTTCGGGGGCGGAAGTTGCATGGTGTGGGGTGCTTTCTGTGGGAACAACCGTTCCCGACTTCTGGTCATCCGTGGAAACCTCACAGCTGCTGCTTACCGCGACCAGGTGCTCACCCCTGAACTCGTTCCTTTCCTGGCGGCTCATGGCCCAGGTCTACAGTTCCAGCATGATAATGCTCGGCCGCATACCGCGATGTTGACACGACATTTCCTTCAAAACGCTGGAATCAACGTCATGGACTGGCCATCGACGTCCCCTGACCTTAATCCAATAGAGCACGTTTGGGATGCACTTGGGAGAAGGCTTCGTGGTCTTAGGAACCAACCTCAGAATTTGCAGGTACTTGGCGCTGCCATGCAAGAGCAATGGCGCAGAATCCCCAACCACGTGTTCACAAGCATCAGGCAGTCGATGAGGAGACGGTGTTTGGCAGTGGTGAATGCGCGGGGCGGCCATACACGATATTGAACTGAGAAATTTCGCATTTTTATTCTTGTGACTTGACATTCTGTATACCCATGTTTTGGAACGGCGGTGTAGCCTAATGGAACTGATTATGGCACTGTCAGTGTATCGAGTACATCACACAGATCTCAGCAATGAAATAATAACAATTTAACCATCTTACCATCTCTTGTTCTTTTATAGTGCCCTGAAGAAAGAATGTGAAGTTTCTTTTTTGACTCAGTATTTCTGCAATTCTTTGACTACTATCACGGAAATTAATGCACTTTCCCTGTTACAGCTGTCATGCATCGTTTCTTCAATGGCATAAACTTTCTGTTTGTGGTCATACATAGAGTGGAGGAAGCAAAGGCATAAACAAACATATCCCAAACTCCATTCCCACACGTTGCTTGATGTCTACAGCCTAGAGTTAACTTAAACTAAATGATATACTAACAAATTATTTGTTTTAATATTGAACATCTTTTATAGAAAAACATGCGATACTTACTGTCCTTTGTCCACAGACACTCGACTATAATTAACTTATTCTCATTGCGATGAAAACTCATCCCCTAAAACACCCAATCCACCTTGTTTCAAGCATAGCAATGCACCTATAGGGTTGCTTCCCAGAATGTTTTAGCATAGCAATATAACTGTTTGAAACTCCAGCAATAATAATAAAGGGTAGAAGGGTTTAAACACCTTTGAATGAAACAATAGCCAGTCCTTATTTAATGGGTCGTTATAAATATCGACTAAATGCTGCTTGTCATATATATTTCTTCATCTTTGTTCAGGAAGGCGATGTGAAAACATCATCAACCGATGTGCACTGGCACCATGTCAGAATGGAGGGACGTGTGACGGAAACGAAACAGCCTTCAGCTGCGCATGCTCAGTAGAGTGGACTGGAGAGACCTGCGCAGAGAAGGTTAATTCCTGTGAGAGCGTCCCTTGCAACAGAGGGAATTGTACACCGGACGTCTTGACTGCAACTGGGTTCAAGTGTAACTGTGATTTTGGATGGGTAGGAGATATATGCAGTCTCGGTGTTGGTAAGTTCAATTTTGTCTTATGATTTCCTTATATATGTGTAGGTTTTTCTCTTTGAACTGTAGAAGTATTGCTAAAGATGTTGAAAAACCAAGTTGTGGTCCATAAATTATATTCAGATATTTAGGATAAGTTTCACATTCATACAAAAACAAATTTGAAAATATTTGACGCAGAATCAATAAAAGGCTTACACTACAAAGTTAGAGCACTTAGGAAAGTTCAGTATTTGTCACACTGACCTGACTACAGGAGATATGAAGTCATCCATATGGACGGAGTTTAACCATAGACAACCAAAGGCGGTCACTTCTTGACAAGGTCATTATTAGTTAACGATATATAGAAAAAGAGTTGCGCAGTATATCGTGCCAGTTTGTATTGTTTGACACAAATGTTGGTGAGAAACTTTTTAACCGATTCAGATCAATGTCACAGTAGTTCGTGTTAGTTATGCTTCTGTCTGTACCAAAATGGAAATGGGCACAGGGAGGATTTCATTGTGATTGCATTTTTGGCTAACAGATTTACTTATTTCGTCATTATGAATTACACAGTCATACATTTCAGCACATTTCAATGGACAAGTTGTGACTACATTCCAAAGAATTATTTATTCATGCTTTGAGTTGTCAATTTAGGATTTGCTTTTCATATTTTACACAAAAAAAGTGTTTGTGCTCAGATATTATCAACATCACACTCATGGGAGAGATTGATCATACAAATAGAGGTGACCTGGCTGATGGCTTCAACAGACTCATCACCGAACTTGGAGGAATTCCAGGAAAGGTGGATGTCAAGTTTATGACAAATTCACATAGAGAAAACAAGTAAGTCACAAGCAGAATGTACAACAGTTACGGGTCTACAATGACTGTATTATTTGAGTGTCCCACTCTGCATGTAATGCCACGATAAATTTCTGTTTAAATATTTGTTTTAGTTTTACTACAACTTACATACAACTCTACTCTGCTGTGGAGAACGGCTCCTTTATAGAGAGTCCTTTACTGGATGCGATCTTCGAATCCAACCCTGACGAGGTCATCAATGAATATCTGCCTCTTCCGTTGTACCCTCCCCGAGAAGAAGAGAAGACAACATTGAAGATGACCCCCACGATGCCAAGAGCTGTGGTTAGTGATGTCATATAAATGTTTATGATGCAGCGAGTCCCAGTATTTAGTACCTGTTATATAACATCTCCACTTGGGACGTTTGCTGGATTGTTAGTTATGTAACTATTGCAGCGACATGACCACTGATCTGTAAATGTTGTCTGGGTCAGACAATTCATTAAGGTATACGTTGCCCTCTGGGTGACAAGTAAAGGTTGCTTGGAACTGTTTTATCACCACATGTATGTAGGAACACTAACTGGGTACATAATGCGTAATGTAACCTTTGGAACCACAATATAATCTTTTTCCTACATAGTAGTAGTAAAGTCTGCTTTGACAAGGTGAATTCAGATCACTTCAGGTCAACATGGGCGTCTTTCAGAGTCCACATGGCAGCTGGGACACAAACCAATATGTGTCGGCCATTCTACCTCCTGTGGGACTTGTCCTGGTATCTGTTCTGCTTCTGGTGGCTTTCTGCGTCTGGAGAAGAAGATCGTAAGTAGTATCTGAAATACTTTGATGAACATATATTGTTGTACCATGTGAGGTGCCAAGGACGACCGTAAGTCTGAAAAACGTGGCTTTCTAATCAGAGCCGTCGATGTATATTTAGGTTTGTTACACAAATCTGAATTATCTTCAAGAAATGTTGCATTTTCTGAATACAAATTTTCAGTTCCTTTTAAGAAATAATTAACATGCCCGTCACCCATAATGTCATCAACACATTAAAGTGAATCAATGTTACCAGCTAAATTTCAAACACTTATCCATGTTACAAATAAATATCTACATTGGAGCGCACGTGTAACCCTGGACTGTCTACAAGTTTCGTTAAGAGAGAGTGTAGGTTTACGCCGCACTTTAGTTAAGAGGACAAAACTCGGTTTTTAGCTTGTTATAAATCACGCATTTGGTCAACAACTGCTATGTTTTCATTATGAAGGGGAAGGTCGGAAAAGGTCACAGTCGACGACCAAATCGGCCTGTTTGTCATCAATGTCCCCTGCAACAGGAACCTAAATAGAGCCGATTCCGTCGCAAGTTTTCGTCAGGATGCAAGCCTATGTCCAGAGGGTGACACTAGTCTTGACTTTGACGAAGCACAAGTGGTAACATTCGATACAGTCTGTGATGAAATATCAAACACACAACCAACGACTGAAGATGTGACCCTTGACCCGCTGAGTATTCAGGGATCAAGTGTGTCTGACAACGCACGTCTTAGTGACGTAGCAACACCCGGTACTCGCCGTCATGTTACATCACTTGACCCGGAAGGTCTACTGAGTGTCATTGTGTCTCCGGATGACCACGCACCTCTTGGTGACTTCGGAACACCCGATACTCACCGCCATGTCACGTCATATGCGCCTCCTGGCGTGCTTCCATGTACCTCTGGAGGTGGTCTGCCTGAGACAAACAGCTATGATCCGCTCAATCGTTGTGAGGAAGAGGATGAAGAGTGCACTGTCGTCGATGACAACAACGTTGGGGACATTTCAGAGGAAAACCCCTATGTTGATCTTGTAGTTCTGAAAAGATAGACTTTTAGTTGCTCTGGACAATGAATTGGTCAGTTCTCAATAAGAACGAAAGCACATTAATGTCCAGGACGGCGCCTCGGATTTTCTTCCGCGAACAACTTATCATATACTTGATTTGATACATGCTTATAATGTTTACTATTTCAAGGTTTGTCACTGTATTTGCTCATGCCCAATGTTATCTGTCTCGGTGGATAATGTAGACTGGCTGCTCTCTGGTGTTGACGTGTTACTGATTGGTAGCTCCGTGGTTAAAGTGCTGACTTGATGCAGGCTGACCAAGTTCTAATCCCATGATGAGCTCACTTTCTGACGCCAACATGCAGGATACGTGTGCGTGTGACCGACTGTATGCGGGGATACCAAAGGTAAAGGGTAGGATTATGATCAACACATGTTCTGAACACCAGGCCTCCTTGATCGATGAAGTAGCCTATATTGAAAGCATTAAATCGTTATGCCACATGGGTGCATGCTAAGAATGGAACATTGCTTAACACAAGGTAAAGCCCAACTTGTGACAACCTTAATTAGCCATTACTATAGAATTTCCGATTGAGTGGTGTTTTCTTTTTATTTGTACGGATCTATGTGGATATCTATACCAGCTGTAAATAAGTATATTGATGTATATATCGTATCAGCTACATGCAGTGTCAGTATAAAGTTATAGTCTAGCGTCCAATGTCCAGTTTGCAAATAAAATGATCTTCAGGCTTTTTTCACTGTCAAGTTATTCATGGGACGTCCGTCGCTCCAATTGTCAACGTTGGAAGAAACGCTCGTCATGGAACGGGGTGTACATTCAACGATCCCTGACGAAAATAACCAAAAACATTTATACTTCCTTGAATTCAGAATTATTTTCCAAGTATTTCTACAAATATATGAGGAGACATTGGTTATATATACACGTACTGTGAATGATTATAAATGATGTTCATTTTCTTTCCTGAAGAAAGGTGACCTTTTTAACAATATCCAGTTCCTTGCAATATTCTTGAAAATTGTTGAAGTCGCGCTTTTATGAACATCAGTTTCGAAAGCTCAACTACGACACAAAATGTACGTGATCATTAAACCTGACAGCGGGATAGGTGGCATAGAGCTGTTGACTATACCAGGTCCACTTTGGGCCTTATGTGATGATAAAGTTAGTCTATCGCATTTTTTACTGTTTGAATTGGATTCATGCGTACGCCTTAAACTATTGTGAAATTATGTGTTTAACTATTTTGGTTTATCTTCATATCTGTTCAAAACATTGAGTTACTGAATGACAAAATGCCAAGTATAGGTTTCGGAAATTTGAATTGTACCACATGTATTGCAAACATAATGCCAGTTCTCCATAATGATGATATATTTCGAAACTTGCTGACAGTCATATCTTGCAAGAAAGTGTACGTATACTTCAACAATTTTACAAAAATACTAAAAACATAAAATTCCTCAAACGCCGCACAACCATATGTAATATTTCTGCAGAAATTCATATGTGGTTGGACCATCATTCTTCGTTAATGGGACGATTTTTATACAAGATTACGGTTAATGATCCGTACATTGCAAGGTCTCACTATGAACGCTTGTCATACTGGATTTGATGGCATACTTGATCATATTCGTACAGCTAAGATGAAGAAAGCTCATTTATAAGAGGAGCACACACTACAGCGATAGTATAACACGATCCACTTTTGTAGCAGCATTCAAGGAACATCAAAACCTTTCATCATGCACGTGCCCAAGGCAGTACCGATAGGATTGTTACATAAATCTAAACACAGTCGGTTAATATGAATAGTCGGCAAAACCACATGCACGAAAACCACAGTGTCTTGCATTCTCAATTGCATAGGTGAGGCTCAATGTGTCATTGATGACAACCCATGGTATCAATTTCTGGTTCGTCTCATCCTTCAGAGAGTGTTGCCTTTTCTTCTCTCCAGTCTTTAATAAAGATAACGGTGCAAGTGTACGACAATGATGATATCTCCGATGATGACCACATTAACACACTTTTTATGCTGATAACCATCCATCACTGCTACAGAACTGAGAGCTGTCTACACCAACATTATGCTAATTTCACTGATTGAGAATGCAGATCAAAGGTGAATTACCTATATCTACGTTCAATCCACGCTTGTATCTGTGACAAACAGCTAGGATGCTGCGCCGATTTTAACAATACAATGCACATGCTGAAATTATATAATTTATACAACAATGTGCTCTCCACAATCGATTACGATAAAAGTAAAACTGTGTTTGTGATGCTGCTTCCATCAAATCAAAATGTAACTGGACACATGTAGAATTTCATAGCAATTGTTGATGCCATTTCTGCTGAAATGTTTGCTATGTTTTTTCTTTCTTGTATTGACCATTTGGTCATTATGAATTATCGAACACATTTCAACGCTCAACTTGAACTTTGACGTCATTTTAACCTAGTTCTTATATTCATGCCTTGAGCAGAGAAACTCTTTATAGGCGTTTTTAATATCTCACCTCTCGGGTGAGAGTTGATAACAGAAATGGAGGAAACCTGACCGATGAAGCTTCAACAGATTGGATCACCAATCTCGGGGAAATTCAGGAAATGTGGATGTCAAGTTCACACAAAAACACATGGAATGAAGACCTGTTAACACCGTTCAAATATATACAGAATAATGTCTTTTAGCGGCATTTAGAAGTTGTTATAGATGACCATGATATTTTATGGATTTAAGCTTCTTTGTGTGGGAAAGAATAACGAAGGATCAATCCATAAAATATCGTGCTCATATACAGAATAGTTATCAACATGTCAGTATGTGACCTGGCTGAATGGATGTCATAGTTTTGCGATTACTTTGGTCAATATGGAGTACAGTTCGGTCGGCCATTGTGCCACCTTCCCATACGTTTCTGAATCCAGTACCAGCAATAAATCTGTACCACGTTAACGTTTATATAGCACTCAAGAGGGCGTGTCCTAACTCGGTGGGGTGGTGGGGTAGTCAAGTGGTTAAAGCATTCTCTCGTCACGACGAAGGCCCGGGTTTGATTCTCCATATGGGTACAGTGTGTGAAGCCCATTTCTGGTGTCCCCTGCCGTGATATTGCTGGAATATTTGCTAAAAGCGGAGGTAAAACCCAACTCACTCACTCACCAAATTCGGTTACTGTTGAAAGAGAGACTCGTTTCCTCAGAAAATATGACATTTGTCGAACGTCGGTGATCCACGCACGCCTCTGATTCAAATTACGAACAGTAAGTTGGAGTACAACACGTGGGCTTCATGCACGTTAAGGCCATCTTTGGAAACGATTTCGCACCGTCCGGCATGTACTCTTACACCATTTGCCGGTCCCTAATACCAGTGGCAGTTTGCAACCGATTTCTTAATGCCACCATTCTGCCTAATCTGTGCTCGGCTGGAGCTGTTGCTCTTGGGCGTTCAGATCAGAGTCAGTGACGTCATTATGATCATTCTCTCGTATCCAGAATCTGCATTCTGATGACAGATTGAAACATTCTGTATTTGGGCAACAAAGTGTCCATACCTACAACATACCAATCGTACCACACGTTCCGCACGTTCCAAATGCCGAATACACAATATTATTTCTTTCTTACTGATTACATCCGTTTCATAAACAACCCAGTGCGTTCGGGTGACTGTCACAATGTTGTGTTGGGAGAGAGTGTTCTTCCCACAAATATCACTCACTTTCACTACCAAACATTGACGTATGTTCTTAAACTTTACACCTCAAAACGTATAACCACTACTTTTCTCATCTAAATCCATGAATCCACACACAAAAATATTCTACTTCCGTATCCATGACCCTGGTGGAGCGATGAATACAGCTCCAACACTCAGTGTTGTATAAATTATACTCATATATGTAAAACAGCATTGACTAACGTCGCATTTCTGCGTATTTCCGCAACACAGCAAATTAGAAACAGAAATTGAAACCCGTTAAATTCACTGTGTGTCACTGGAGTTAAAAGGCAGTTACGACCACTGGATAAACCTGTGGGTTGTTTAATGTGTTCGATATCCGATCTGTATCCAGTACCATCGGTACACGTGTAAAGGGACACCACCATTTTAAGATGAAGACAAGAGGAATACACGTGGCTTTACTTCTCTGGTTGTTGATTATCAAGGGTAGGTATATATTTCATCTCCCGAAGTCGTCTAGTTAGCATGGGAGTATATATGCTGGTTAGAGGACACAAGTACATTGTCCATATATCGTACAGGGATGTTTTACTTCTTAGAGAAATGTACTTATATGCATAGTCTTTACAATAGTCTGCATGAACTTTTGTTGATCCAATCTCTCATCTCTTAACCGTTAGAGGACACAAGTACATTCACCATACATCATACTGGGATGTTTTACTTCTCAGGATTCCCGTGAAGATCGGGGTTAGAATTGATCTTTAGTAACCCATGCTTGTCGTAAGAGGCGACTAACGGGATCGTGTTGTCAGCCACGCTGACTTGGTTGACACATGTCACGGTTCCCAATTGCGTAGATCGATGCTCATGTTGTTGATCACTGGATTGTCTGGTCCAGACTCGATTATTTACAGACCGCCGCCATATAGCTATAATATTGCTGAGTGCGGCGTAAAACTAAACTCACTCATTCACTACTTCTCAAGATATATGTACTTATATGCGTAGTCTTTACAATAATGTGCATGAGTTCATATTTTCTTTTTGTTAATCCAGTCTCTCGACCGATTATACACCAAAGCAATATATTTGAGTTTGTGTGAATGAGTGAGTGAGTTAATATTTAACGTCACCAGTTTGTGTGAGTTAATTCAGATGCCAATGTAGTGTACACATTATTTACATACATGGAGCTTTTTAAACTTTGCAATGAAGACAAATAAACGCATGTCAGTCTATATTATCAGAACCAGACATGTTCAGTTATGTTTCTCAGTTAACTGATATCCACTATTCCGAGTATACTGATACTCTTAATGAATAATCATTCAAGGCGTTATCAACAATTTGTATTCTATACCTTAACACATCGGCGAAAGAATGAATACTCAATGCCATTCTCTGTGGATGTATGGCAACGGCCGCTGGGGCCGGGTTATACTCTTAGCGGTCCAATAATTAGCGCACATCTTAATGTGCGAGGAATGTAAATTGATAAAGATGTTTGTGAACTCATGACCGTATCTTCAACAAATATATTATGCACATGTCTAAAGTGAATAAAACTTACAGAAATGCAAACGTAAGAAGAGGTATGAGAAACCGGATTAAATCATGTATGACCTAGCTCGACGTTCATTCACCATAGTTTTCATCACGCTTCTTAATGTGAAATGAAAATATTTAATGTAGCCGATGTCAATACGATTATCACCATAATACATGTTAGCACCATACCCACAAAGTTGTCAGGGTTTTAAAGTGTTAATCGTCTGAACATCAGTTTATCATGGGTAGGCATAGGTCAACATTTTCACGAATGTAATCTGCTAACTTTAGAAATTGATAGCAACACGTGTAATTCTGGATTTGTTGCAGGCAAATTACACAGTTGAAAGATCAACTGTCTGTTAATATGTTTAGTTTATGGGATGGTTCAATAAGTGAAGGCGTCCGCTCCCATCTGGGAGTTGTCTTCAATATATCTTAAGTGACCACCATGATCCCCTCGAAACTGCTCCGCATCGTCTCGGCATGGACCGAACAAGTCTCTAATTCTACCTTATTGAATTCTACCCTATCCCCTTGTAATGCCTGTAACGTCTTGGACGCCGGTTGTCGATCGCACATGCCGTTGGTTGAGGTCATCCCACAACAATTCGATGTGGTTGAGGTCGGGCGATTTGGAAGACCATGAAAGCGCGGTAATGTTTTCATTCTGACGATACTTAATAGTGGCATGTTTTGCTTGAGGCGTGGCATTACCATGCTGAAACAACTCCCTCTGGGGGTCAATGATTAAAACACTGTGGATCCTTAAGATTCCTTCTCTGTACAGAATAGCAGTTACATTGCCCTGAAGGCGAACAGAATTAGATTTCTGCGTGTAGGATATTGCTCCTCACATCATGACACTCTCACCACCATATCGGTAAACCTGGGCGACACAATGCTGGGCAAAATGTTCAATTTGGATGTCGATAGACACATATTCTCCCTCTCGGCACTAAAGCAAAAAGCGTCATTCGTCATTGAACCATACACGTCGCTAGGTTTGTCGTCGGACGTTATTGCACCCCTGGACCCGTCAACGTCGATGAAGTCGTCGCAGCACAGGGTCAAATTAGAGGTCTTCCAGCTTCAGCACAGCTTCAATTACGGTTTTGTGTCGACCCACTCTACCCGCAGTTATAGCTGCTGTGGTGGTGATTCTGCAAATGAAGTACCCGGATGTACCTGCACTGCAGCGATAATCCGCTGTCTACCACATCGAAGCCAGTTATGCGTAGAATTGTTTTGTTGATATCGGTGCCCCCATAAACGACTGATGGTACTTAATATATAGGTGACCTGCATCTGCAGATAGAGGCTCCCCAGCCTCCAGACGTCCAATGACATTGTTTGATTTATGTGAAGCATTGAGTCGAGGCATAATTCTTTCATTACGTTAAAAAGCCAACGACCGTATAAAAGCAAACGATATTCCTGCATGATGACTCCTTCAGAACAGCACACGTGCAGCATATTACGAGAACAGCAAATTTCGCATAACACGAACCACTTTTTTCCATGACATTTTCATGCAGTTTGGCACTTTCGAACGTATGCGTGCATAAAAATTTCCAACGATGCGTGTTTGTCCTGTGTATTCCATTCATGTACCGACTGACTGACTGACTGAGTTTGGTTGTACGCCGTTTTTAGCAATATTACAGCAACATCACGGCGGGGGACACCAGAAATGCGCTTCACACATTATACCCATGGGGGATTCGAACCCGGGTCTTCGGCGTGACTGAGCCAACGCTTTAACCATTAGGTTACACCACCACCGCCCTCCCCACCCCCCACCCCCATATTCATGTTCTAACAACAATAAACCAGCATTATACAGTGTAACAATCAAACACCGAAGTTTGTATCCGTCCCCAATTCGTCAAAACACAGTACAGTTATCCCATTCTAATTCAAACTCTTTTGCGCTGTTTGTGTCGAAAAGAAATTTATTATTTAAAACAAGGTCAAAGATCCTATAGGTTAAAGGTTAATCATCAATCCTTGAACTTACACCATCGCCAGAAAAGTAGTTCCCTTACTTTTCGCAACTTCAACATTTGTTATAAATGCGCATGACCGACTAAATCTGACAATGATGAATAAATTATAGTGATAGTTACATTAAATGGATGGAATTATCATGAAACTGCCCTCTGCGTTATCGGACAGGGCGGGCTTGCTGCAAAATTATAATGGCCCTCTGATTCCTTAACGACTGGACCATTAACAGTTCTGTTGTTAAATGACGTCACAGCAGGTGACGTCACGCACCAATATGACGTCATAAATCTTGTTCCATGATCCACTGGAGCAGTGTTGGGTCAAGCTGATGAGTGCTTGCTTGAAATAAACTTACAATTTAATTATAAATACTGTTTTGACTTTAAGCACACCATTCCATCCATTTTGATATAATAGGGGAGTTAATAGAAGACCTAGGGCTTCTGCAAATGAAACTGTCCTGAAAACAACGTTACCACTTTAGTGTAGGGATACATTCAAACGTTTTGGTGAATCGGTTTTGAAATTGCGACCGTATATGCTGATTATACGGTCGGAAATTTATAACATTGACCAATCAAAGAACTCGTGTTACATAAGAAGTTGAATTAGAATGTGGCGTTAAACAACAACAAACCAACCATAATTCCGAATAATATCTTTTTTGATTTACAGCATGAAGACTGGCGGTAAACTGGACATTCGATTCATCAGATACTCATCCCAAGATGGCACGAAAAATCAACGGGACTGCTTGTGACGATTACTGTCCCCAGTTGGTGCCCCGATAAATGTGATCCAAAGCTTTCTCTTGTGCATCTACGGCAGGTAAATACATTGAAATAGTTATTTATAAATCCACGAGTCAATCATAATTTCGGTTGGGGACAGTTTCCTATTTATCTCGCTATTATGTTCCTAGCTCTTCTGTGAAAATGATTTAGTGTATTGTCTTGTCTTATGCTTTTGTTTTATCAAAGGGAATTAGCCTATTGACCACACTTACCCCAAAGTTTGTAAGAATTGCTGCTTGTCCAGGAAATCGCCTGGAATATGTATCTGAATTTGAAGCCATTATTGCACGATTTGTTATTGTACATTGAACTTTAAGCGTTTTTACCATGTGAAAGAACGTCTGCCTTCAATGCCTACTCGGTTTTCAAGTCATTCTGGTTACATTTGAAGATAAATAAAAGTGTGTATGTTATCAGTGTTGCACTTTCTGTATCTGTGAGACTGATGAATTGTACATACAACAAGCTAATGTTATTGCAGCTCACCAGGCCTGATTGAGGAAAACCCTGCTCATAATCACCTATGCAGCATCACAGACTACATAGCCAACCATAACATAATCGACTTTGGAAGCAGCATTCAAGGACGACATGCATCTTTTCATCATACCAGTGCCCAAAACGGTCCGGTATGATTGTTCTTACCTAAATATATGATGCCACAGGAACCAGTACATAGAACCTGAACTGATTCCCGTGATTGTTGATCAGGAAACTAACAGGGAAGTTCACAGTGCATAGATAAGGCCATTGTGCCCTGTTATTTACAAGTACTAAAACTAACAGTCAGAACTTCGGGTTAACCAACAGATGCCAAGTAGAAATCGATAATATGTGTCTTGTTATTGATTCAGGTACTGTTTATTGTTTCGCTGGAATGTTGCTTTACTGTGTGTTAAATAACATTTTAAAAAGTAAACTGAGAGTAACAGGTTTTGTTTCTTTTCTCCAGTCTTCAATCACCATACTAGTGCAGGTGTTTGACCATGATGGCACCTACAGTCAAGACCACATGGACACACTCTCTAGGAAGATCAACATCCAAGTCGCTGCTACAGAACAGACAGCTGCGTACACCCCATACATATTGAGGGGAAGGACAGAGTGAGCCATAAATGCTTTGAAATGATGAGATTTATTGACCTAAACTTGAGAGATCTTTCAATAGCACAGGAGGTTTACTTAAGAGTGTGCTCATGGTGCTCAAACTGTATAAAGTGAACTATTTTTCAGGTTAAAGATTGCAGTCCGTGCCTACTGCAACACGGATTGGTACGGGTCTACGTGTGAGAAATATTGCAAGGCCACCACTTATCACAGTCACTACATGTGCGGCCTACAAACAGGTGCAAAAGTGTGCTTTGAAGGTATGTCCAGACACTGATTTCAACAATTCTACATGCCAAAAGAATATTGAGAAAGGCCAACAAGAAAGAAGTCATACCTTAATATCAGTATGTTATGTCTTCCGGTTTATCTTGTACCCACCATTGTATATGGACTATATTGTCATTTGTATCTCGCATGGTAGTTCGACCGGAGAGTAATACAAATCCTGTTTTGTCCATTTTGTTCGTTTTGTTCACTGCACCTATCGGGGCAGCGCTGTTGAAAGTAATCAAATTATTGAATCATCAGTGTAGAGAGAAATGTGTTTCCGTATTCAGACGTTCATCTGACGGCGATCATCTAGCTCGTGTTGTAACAGACGGTGTCCGGAGTAACAGGATAAAAACTATCTGAATCATTTGGCTATTTTCTGGACAAATAAACTCTTTCCGATACTAAAATATTGCAGGTTGGAAGGGAGACAACTGCGATCAGGACATCGACGAATGCAACGAAATTGACAACACATGTCAAAATGGGGGAAGTTGTAGAAATACACTCGGCAGTTTTGAGTGCATTTGTATCGAGGGAATAAAAGGTCAGTATTCTATACCTGCAATCTATCATGAATAGGTTCACAAAAACAACAGGCCACATGGAATATATTCTGCGATTCTTTGACCACTACCACGGAAGTTGTGCACTTTCCCTGTTACAGCTGCCATACGTCCTTTCTTCAATGGCACAAACTTTCTGTTTGTGGGCATATATAGAGTGGAGGAAGCAAAGGCATAAACAAACATAGTTGCGCGACTACCTCAAGTGGTGTCGGCTATCAATCACGAAATCACTCGTCTCACAGATAAAAAAACAGCCAACGCTTTTAAATTGAAATCAGTGAACGCTGGATCAGCTGCACCATTGCGTGGAAAAGAGAAACAAATACCCGACCGGGCTCTTGTGAGGTACCTATATCATCCGGGAGAAACCTAAGGAGATATTAATTGGAAACGAACTTAAGCGACCGATCCTACATGGTCGGTCAAAACTACAACATAGATAAAGTCGACATCAAAGATGACGAACTGAACTTGCACTTTTTGAAAGATGGGCCGCCGAGAGGTTTCGTCAGAGAGGAATTATTGATCATACCTCACAACACAATGTTACCACCTAAAAAATAAAGCGTTTCCTAAGCATTGCTAAGCATTGCTAAGAATTTGCTAAGCATTTGCTAAGCGTTGCTAAGAATTTGCTAAGCATTTGCTAAACTAAAACACTCGATAAGCCACGGGTTGGTCGGTTTTAAGCACGAGTTTGGTGTCTTTCGTTTCGGTGAGTTGTTTTTTCACTCGTTCCAGTTTTAGTTTGCTCATCATGTCGTTTTCTTTCAAACATTCCTCGAACGAATCCCTGTCCTTGCAGTGAAATAAGGCAACCCATTGCGTCTGTTCCCTGAGGTCTTTCAACACCGAGTTGAATTTCTGCGTTAGTGCCCAAACGCTGTGCTTTGCGTGTAGGCCAGAAAACGCTAAATACGATAGCATGTCTCTCTTTTTTGTTATCTCTTTATTAGCGCTGCAGTCGTCCAGGATAAACAGCGTCGACTCCCCTTTAAATTTGTTGTGATAAGCTTTCAGCCAATCCTGCAGACGTGTTCCCGGGTCGACTTTGTGCACGTCCGGGTCGGTCATCACCCAAGATCTTTCCGTGTACGTTTTGTTGAGTAGGGCACATAATAACGATGTTATTGAAGGTATCCCGGTAGTATCCCTCCAGCATATTTAGCATGAAAACGTTTTACCCACAGCCCGTCTGCCCGCACACTATGGCACAGTGCAGATCGCGGGGTAAATCAATAAACTACCCTTCCATTCCACGAATCTTCCATTGTCTATATTAAGTTGCGCCCATAATCACGCATCACAAATATAATTTTAAATTTGCGGTTTGAGCCTTCTTGGCGATTTGGATTGTTATCCCTCGCGAGCCATTGTCAGCGCGAGCGCCCCGCTGTCGTAGCCTGTCATCATCCGTGGATCGCATGTCCAACCACAGTGCGTACTTGGTGGACAGGTATTCCCCGATCTGCACGGAGGATAGATCCAGGTCCTTGGCGACGTTGTTGACTTCCGGTGGGTGTTGTTTGATGGTCGGTAGCTATTTTATCTCGTCCCATTGCTGGTATGCCCTCATGCCTTGGCTGAACAGTTGGTTGGGCACGTCCTCGATGTCCACTTCCACTTTCGTGATTTCGGGGTTGAAAAACCTTTCGCTGTCTCTTTCGAATGGTACGTATTCCTCCACTGGAATGATCAAGATGCATTTCATCGATCGCGCCAGCACGTTCAAGTTGATGTTCCACAACGTGTAGCTTTTGTCCCGTATGATTGTTCAATGACGCAGGACCCTATTGTACAGGATGGACAGCTTTCCCGGGTACTGGTTTCGAATCTACCTGGCCAGCTCCGGACTCGTGACCATGTTGAACTCCAGCGAGATGTTGTCGATGGCGTAACTATCATCATCGCCGTTCGACGTACGCACGACTTTGCTGTAGTCGTTAAACGTGAGTTCGTATTCCAGCCGATCGCCCAGCATGGCCTGGTAAAATGGCGCGTGTCCCATGAGCAACTCGAAGTCGAGTGGCATGCAAAACCGGTTCCCGTACACTTCGGCGATGGCTGCTTCGGACGCCGGGATCTTGTCGAGCTGGTCTTGGCTTTGAGCGGTTGCGTATCCCACGCGCAACCGGGCCGATTTACAGTTCTGTGAACAGATGCCTTGGTACACATCATTATCACGTTCACCCTTGCTTTTCCAGAGATCCATGTCACAGTAAAACACGTCGCTGTCCCACCTTGAACATGTAGTCGACTTTAGACCGGGCATATTCAAACACGTTTTGGTAGCGTTGGATAACACTCTGTAGATCAACTGGAGCATTGACAGTATCCTCGGCATTGACCATGAACTGTTTCTGCGCGTCATAAGCCGTCCCTTTACCCACAATGTCGGAACACGTTTGGGTCTGTGCTCCAAGCAGCGCCCACACGTATGTTCGAATCGAGTCATTCAAGGTGTCGGCATAAGTGAACCCTCTCGACGTGTCCAGCATGAACATTTTCCAATTGTCCGCACACCCCTGCTCAAACCTCCAAACGCGATAATCCTTGCTGTCATCGAAAGCCATGAGATCATCTCTTCACTCGTTACTCGTGACCTAAGCACCTACATACGTTTTACCACCCCATTCTTTTGACTTCTTGCTGGCTTCTACGAGAGGCATATTGTGAACGATAGGAATACCCAAACCATGATTCACGCCTGGCAAACGTTAATCCGTGTTCGGATTGATTTCGAATTCGTTGCAAATTCTTTCGTATGCCCGTCGATTGTATGGATTGTTTACCGCATCCCATGCTTTGTCCTGTGGAGGCGAAGCGCTGATTTCTTTGAGGATACGCCTGATCTGGTAGTACACATGAAACGTGAACACAGACTGACTCAGCGGACCATGCCGAATGTCGTTCAACGTCACATCGCTACCCGTTGTAGTGCACCACACGGCAAAATTGAATTGATTCTGCCAGAAATGCATCGGGTTGTTAAACCAAGCGTGTACCGTTTTAACGCGCGTCACCAAAAACCTGTAATTTTTAAACACATCGATAAATGGTGCTTGGAAATGCAACCCATCTGCATGGACCACGATCTTCATGTTTGTGAAATCGGAAGTATCACTTTTAGAATAAAACACTCCCGGTTTGTACATGTTGAATTGTTATATAATATAGAATAAATACTTCCAAAATGTATGTGACGCTTCCGGGAATAACGAGCGTTGAGGCCGTTCAACTGCTGCACTCTGCGACATCACCTACTACCCGCGATGGACCAACATCAACAGCAAAAACAACAGGCTGTTCGACAAACGCAACCAAATAACGGACGGCTACTACAGCCCAGATAATGACTAGCGCCCAAGGTCCCGGAATGGCCATGCGATTGAAAAAATGCGTTAATATAGGGGTCTCCGACCTCGGGGACATGCACGGATTCGACGAACCAGGAAAAGATTGCAAACTGTTTGCCTTGCAACTAAAAAACAATATTTGCAAACCTGCGAAGTCCCCGCCGTCGGTGGATCTGGCAGTAACTTAGACGATATCTTCGACACCTCAAGAGCTGTCAGCAACACTCGGTACGACCTAGTCCACAACGACGAGGATGAATGGATGATATACCCACCGTTCGGCGGCAAGCTGTTTGACTTAAACGATGTCGAGACCATGGTCGTCGCTCGAAACAAGAAGTATGCCCTCGTCTTCACCGACGACATCAAATGGGTTTTAACCCAATCTCGAGTCGACTGGTTTCTCAACATCACGCTGGGCTCTCCTTACGTATTCACGGAAAACAAAGACCACTACCTAAACAAAGTCGTGAACAACGGAACCCTGTTCGTGGCTTACGTCCCGACGCAGAGACGCACTGTTGTCGTCGAAGTCTTGTCGCATCTTGATATACTCGCTCACATACTCTCAAGCAACCCAGAGGAGCAAAACGTGGGATTACAAATAGTGTCTGAATTCGACAGCGTGACCAACATCCTGCATAATATACCGGAGAATTCCATGCTGATCATCCAAGTCTACCTCGGTGAACCACCGTCGTCGCACGAAGTCGAAGTCGTGAAAGGAATCAAACTCCTGTGGACCAAACAACATCAATATAACGTTTGTTCTGTTTACGTGCAGGTGAACGTCGATTCCCACACCAGTCTGCAGGGAGTCACCGTTACCCTGGAAGACACGATATCACTCACCAAAATTTTCCTACCCGACAACATACATTTCATGGGGTTGAAGGGCACACCTGTGAAATTATCAGAAAACCAGGAAACTATTTTATAATATTTTTATATAATCCATGAACAATCATCTTCCCAACGTCACACTCGGTGATCTAGGAGACACGGAGAGATTCGATCTACCTGGTGAGGAAAACACCTTGTACATTCTGCATTTAAAGACAACGTGTATGATCTGGTGCCGTTAGGAGACTTTAAAGAGCCTGAATGGTTGATCAACATAACCCTCACCGCACCTTATATCTCGTTTAACAAAATGGTTATGTCTCCTATAAAAATTTAAGCCTTATAAGTCTCAAATACATTGATAAGAAATTAACGAAACACCAATTAAATTTTATCTTATAATATATAATACACAAACACAGGATGGGACTGTTCCCAGTCATAGAAGAAGTAGTGAAAACACTGGAAACCGTAGACGGGTTTCAGGTGAAACAGTTATGTGATGTAAAACGTCAACTAGAACATGATCACGATATGCAGACATCATTATATAAGAAATACAAAAGAGCTTTCAAGTTCGTGGATGGGGTTGATACCTCCCTTATGGCAACCAGCATGGGATTAGGAGCAGTAGGTGTCAGGTTATTGTCCACCATCATATCCGCACCTATAGTGCTGGGCATTGAAATAACAGCTGGGGTGTCAGGGCTGGTGGGGTTGGTGTTTAAGTTTGCATCCCGCAGATTACATCGTAAAGCATTGAAACACGACAAAATCAGAATTCTGGCAAAGTTTAACACAATAGACGACCATATTTCCAACGCACTCACTGACAATAAAATCTCAGAGGAAGAATTTCGTTTGGTACTCTCTGAACTCGCAATATATAACAGAATGAAACAAGAGATTCGGTCCAAGTCTCGTAAAAGCACTGCCATCAGTGAAGACGAGAATAAAACGTACATAGAACAAGGGATACAACAAGCCCAACAAGCTTTCATTACGAAAACCAAAGAAATCATAGGAGATTCACTTCAAATTGTTTCGCTGAGATCAACATTGTATAGTTTATTGATGTGAAAATTCATTGCTAGGACAAACAACACTTACCTCCCTGTCCAGTGATCACAATAGTGCACGTGACCAGGAAGTGTTGGCTTGAGTCACAGGCCGCGTGACCAGGAAAGTGTAGGTTTGCGGTCATAATGACCAGGAAGTTTTTGGGGCGAGCAAAAAGTGGTATGTACACTAGCGGAGAGAGATAAGGGTCTGATAAAAGCTTTATTTATGAAATAAAGCTTTACAGAGGCTTTTGTCAGAGGGATCTCGTACCGTTATTCTATATACTACTTACCGAACATCTCAATGTTAAATTTGAACTCTTTGAAACACGGGTATCGGATTATAATGAGGAGTACCAGAGTTAGGCAATTAGCCAATATTAGATTTTCAGATGACATAGAATCTAGCAGACGAAACAAAAACAACAGCACATTTAGAGTTAGCTCCCTTCCATCGATTTGCATTCGCAAAACATTCGTTAATTTCCGTAGATCATACGTGACTCAATTATTCGAGATGAAGAATTACTAACACAAAGTAAGTACCAAATCAATTCCCACACTCCGGAATTTCCAGCAGGTAACATAGAAAATTCATTGCTAGGACAAACAACACTTACCTCCCTGTCGAGTGATCACAATAGTGCACGTGACCAGGAAGTGTTGGCTTGAGTCATAGGCCCGGGTAACATAGAAAATGTTACTCGCTTGCAAGCGGGGTACATTGAAAATAATAGAAGAGCGCTCAGCCAATCAGAAAACGACATTTATGTGTGAGTAAGATAATATAGGTTAGCCTATGCTGGAAAGCCCAATACGACTGCAGTACTTTGTAGCACCTTCCAGAACTCTCGTTCTAAATGCAGCACAGGCTTAAATATGACACCCTACTAAATTTCAATTTAAACAATGTAATACACTTGTACACTTGGAATACTGTTATACCATGAATAGCAATGCCACACTAAAGTTTGTATTCAGCTGTGACTCTGAAACTGACAATATGGAGTCAAGTTCGGTCGGTCATTGTACTACCATATCATGCCATGATAGATCCATCCCCATTCCATTAGTCTATGATAACGCCAGTAAAGCGCTCAGGGGGACATTTGACAAACGTTGATTATCATCAAAGATGCCTCCGATTCAAATGACGTGCAGTAAGTTGTGCTATGACATATGGACATCATGCTGGTAAAGGCCATCTTTGGAGACGATTTACAGTCTACGGATGTGCCTCCACAACATTTGCCTGTTGCAACCTGTCCAGATCATATCTTAATGTGGTTTAACTGTATGTGCGAGGCGTTAGTGTGGTTGAACTGTATTTGGAGACCGCATAGTATAGGAGTGTGTGGAGTGAGTGAGTGAGTTTAGTTTTACGCTGCACTCAGAAATATTCCAGCTATATGGCGGCGATCTGTAAATAATCGAGTATAGACCAGACAATCCAGTGATCAACAGCATGAGCATCGATATGTGCAATTGGGAACCGATGACATGTGTCAACCAAGTTAGTGAGCCTGACCACCCGATCCCGTTAGTCGCCTCTTACGACAAGCATGGGCTACTTAGCGTGAAAGTAATGCAAGATGGGTGAGAATGACGGGGTCAGCACGTTAAGCGGAAGGTTGATGTATGCAGACTGCCTGGGACCTGTATGGGACCTGTATGTAAGGGGCGGTTGCCTCGACCAAATGACCAGCCAGTGCATCGTCAGGAAGACTGACCCTAAGAGGATCTGAGTTCAGCGTGACCTTAGTTCAGGTGATGTGACAGTTCAGCGTGACCTTTTACCAAATGTGACCCTTGGCATGTGATTCCATCATCTTGGACTGAGACCAGCGTGACCTGTATCCAGACCAAGTGCCTATGATCCATGAGCATGCGCTAACTCTTGGAGAAGACTTTTGACATTTGCAGTGTGGCATATTGTGAACTTTGCGTGTGTTTTATAAAACCCGCAATATAGGATATGTAAAACTGTTGTTGTTGGGGCATGAATGTAGGCCGGTGGCGTGTCGGTGACTTGGTGTGGTTGTTGATGATGTATAGGTGAGGATTCGGAAGAGTGATTTGGGGGGAATTCTTTGTTTATTTTTCCTTTTTGGATAATTCAGTAATAAATTACATATACATGTATTACATTTTTGCCTCTTTCGTGTTGTGACACAACCGGTCCTTCATATGAGTGGCAGTTTGCAACCGAATTTTTAATGTCATCGTTCTGACTAATCTGTGATAGGGCTGGAGTTGCTGCCCTTGCGCGTTCAATCTGCTAATGACAGAGAGAGACACATACAGCATTTGGGCAACTACGTGTCCATACCTGCTACATATCAATGGCTAAAACACGTTCAGCACATTCCAAATGCCGCATGCTTTTCACAAAGTGTATTTGAGTGTTTAGTCTGCTTACAACCCAATGCGAGCGGGTGCAGTCCGGGGTTACGTGTCTGTCTCAACGTTGCATTGGGAGAGATATCATTTACTTTCATTAGCAGACATTGACATGTGTTCTTGAAGTTACACTTCAAAAATATAATATACCTTACTTCTCAATCATGAATCCACACACAAACATATTCTACTTCCGTGTGCATGACCCTGGAGAAGCGGTGAATACAGCTCAAACATTCAGTGTTGCATGGATTATACAGATACATGTAAAACAACACTGACTAACGTCGCATTTTCAGTGAATTTCCGCAACACAACAAACTGCGGAAACAAAAACTGAAACCCGTTAAATTCACTGTGTGTCACTGGAGTGAAAGGCAGTTACGAAAACAGGATAAACCTGTGGATTGTATAACGTGTTCAATATCCGATCTGCAATCCGATCTGTACCTTCGGCGCACGTGTAAGGGATACCATTGAAGATGAAGACAAGGGGAAAACGTCGATATGTGGCTTTACTTCTCTGGCTGTTGATTATCAAGGTAGGAATACACTACATCTCTCAAAGCGGTCTAGTTAGCATGAAAGTACACATCCCATATATGGTTTTAGGATTTTATACCTCTCGGGATAAACATACTAATATGCATAGTCTTTACAATGATATGTATGCGTTTACATGTAGTTTTTATTAGTCAATACATTCACATCCTCCCTTCGATCGATTTGATGCAAACAAATGTATCAAACTGGGATTTTATACTCCTTGGGTTATGTATAACTATATATATAGATATGGTCGCCCAAATGTTCGCCAACACTACAGCTTTTATTGTTGGTTTTCTGTTCACTTGAACCCTCAAAATGACGTCAAAGTGAGTACTTTGTATGGCCACCATTGGCAGCAATTACTGGTGGGCACCGTCTCGGCACACACTGGATAAGTCGACGAAGTCCTCCCCACTCTTCCTGCAATGCGACGGCCAGTAGTAGAAGCATCTGAAGCGTGTTTTAGCGTTGACGTACACGTCGATCGAGTTCATCCCATAGGTGTTCTATCGGCTTGAGATCTGGTGATCGGGAAGGAAATGTCAAGACATTGACGTTAGAAATGGCAAGGTAGCGGACCGTGACGCGTGCTGTATGTAAAGTAGCGTTGTCATGCTGGAACAACTTCCCCTGTCAGTACATAATTGGCAGCATGTACCGACGTACCGTTGATGTATCGATTTCCTATCAAATTCGCCTGAACCACCACTAAAACAGATCTTTGGATGCTGGATATATAGCACCCCACACCATGACACTGTCTCCACCGAATCTGTTGAATGCAATTAGGATCAAATCGTTCATTTCTCCGACGGTAAATACGGCGTCTTCCATCTCACCAGTCAAGAAGAAATCGTGATTCATCAGTGAATTAGACTCTAAGTTTCTAAGGTTCCAATTCCGGACTCTACGACACCACCGCAAGCGATTGCGCCGATGGAAGTCTCTCAAAACAGGGGCGACAACTGGCCTGCTTGGTCGTCGAATCCCCACTTCACTCAATCGATTCCTGACAGTTTGGTCCGTAATTCTTCTCAAACCAGGGATGCGTTGTGCGGTCTCCGCGGCTGTGGCAAGACGATGACGCAAGTGAGCAGCCTGAATGTAGCGGTCCTGGGCTTGGGTGGTAATTCTTGGACGGTCGCTTCCCGGGCGAACTTGGGGCGGAATTGGTCTGCAGGAAACGATCCCAAAGGCGAGATATGGCGCTATTAATGAACGTTGAAATGGGCACCTGCAGAGGCTTCAAGTCGGCCTATGGCGATGTTTCGATTGACGGCAATCAGTCGTGGTATAACTATTTCCTCTTTTCCAGGCAAAAACGAATGCCAAAATTAAACACGTTTCCCTTTTTATAGTGATCGATACGGCATTTTTTCCCCGCTTACTTGCACGTACATTTTGCTTTGCATGTTTTCTTGGTGACGTTTTGGCGAATATTTCTCCAAACGCTTCTAAAACAAGGGGAAAAGTTATATAATTGCCGCGTTTACAATCACACAAAGATGACGTTGTGGAAAGAAATAGTATATTTGTATTGTTTAAAGCAATGTAGTACAGTTTGTGTGAAGTAATTTAGACGCAAATGTGCTGTACATTATTTACTTTCTTAGTCTCAGTTTTGAAATGAAGACAAATAAACACATGTTAGTGTATTACCTCAATATCAGACATGTTTAGTTATGTTATTACGTTCAGTGTGAACAAATAATCAATCGGTATTAGTCGAGGCGGTATCAACAACGCATCTAGCCCAGATCTTCATGGGTCCAAATATAACTGACAGGAAATTATATGCATTAGAAGTGGTATCAGAAAACATATTAAATAATGTATGACCATTGCTCAAGGAACGCTTACTTTTCCCATGGTAAAAGCTTGGTGGTGTGATCTCACATGATAGTGAGTGAGTTAATATTTAACGTCACATCAGCAATACCTCAGCCATATCGTGACAATACAATACAAAAACATTTTGGAGACTAAAACCTGTCGACGATGGACAATAAAAATACTAGAGTATCACATATATGAACATAAAACTAGCATGTAAAACTAAAAGATTTTAATTAAAAAAGACAATACAATATAAAACACGGGCTATAGATCGCCAACAACTGAAGGTAGATCACCATACTAGGGACATCTCACATGGTACCTCAGTTACTTGACACCATTGCTACGAAGTGACATCGTGTAAATGTGTTTCTTTACAGATTGAGCATTTCTTTCACAAAATTGCATACCTATCATTGTTAGAAAAGGTGGCTTTTGATCTTTTAAAAGCATATCGTGCACCATTATTACGAATATCTAATGCTATCGAAAAATGAAAGGCTCAACTGCATAACAATACAACTACAAAACCTAGTCATTGGTCACAGTAGCTGTCTGTCGCTGGTTTTCTGGTTTAGACATATACAGGGCATTGGGACAATTGATGAGTGTATTACGGAAGCGTAGTAGGGCCACGGTGAAAATTTTTTTGGGGGTCACTATCTCCTACGTAGGACTTAATATCTCCTACATAGGACTTAGTATCTCCTACGTAGAACTTAGTATCTCCTACGTAGGACATACTATCTCCTACGTAGGACTTAATATCTCCTACGTAGGACATACTATCTCCTACGTAGTACTTAATATATCCTTTTTAAGGATGGTTATTAAGTTGAAAAATGTTTGGCTATGCAGGACGTTAGATAGTTGAAATGTGAGTCAGTGAATATTCATGACACGAACGCAGTGTTACTATACAGTGTTATTGTGTGTGTATTACGTTAGGGTGACGTGAACCCTGTTCTAATTGCAGTTATGGAGGTTTGGGTATGGTTATGTTTAATCTATCATACACACATCTATTCACACACACAAACACACACACACACACACACAGAGGTGGGTGGGATGGTTGGGGTGAGGTTGTGATATGAAACTCGGGTTATAACACGACCTCCGCAAGTTGTTGCTTGTCTTGATGGGGCTAGGTTGGATCGTTTGCGGCTTTTTTCGTAATTGTTTACAGGTTGACTTGACTGGGGTGGACAAGTGTTGAGTGCGGCGTAAAACAATACGAAATTCAAAAAGGCAAAGAATTGTCATTATATTTATTTGCATAAATATAAGGGGATACGTACACATAGATTGTCACCGATAGTCTAAGACACGTCTGTACACGCAGATTATGATTCATGTGCAACGACCTCTGAAATATCCAACGCATAATAGTAAAGTGTAACAAAGTGCAACATATAACAGTGAACTAACTGCAACGCGTAATAGTAAACTGAACGCTAGGCAGTAAAGTATAACAGTCGGGCCAACACAGTAATGCGTAACAATTAGTTGAACACATGACTCTAATAGTGAAGGAAACAGTAGACTCTAATAGTAAATTGAAACACATGATAGTAGACTCTAACAGTAAATGAAACACATAACTGTAGACTCTAATAGTGAATGAAACGAATGACTGTAGACTCTCACAGTGACTTAGACAGTGAAACAGGAGATTGTGTGCGTGTCTGGGGATTTAAGTCGACCGTTTCAGATTAATCTATAAAAACGTATATCGAATATCTCCTACAGGAAATATTAAGTCCTACGTAGGAGATATCAAGTCCTACGTAGGAGATACTAAGTCCTACGTAGGAGTTATTAAGTCCTACGTAGGAGATACTAAGTCCTATGTAGGAGATAGTAAGTCCTACGTAGGAGATACTAAGTCCTACGTAGGAGATACTATGTCCTACGTAGGAGATACTATGTCCTACGTAGGAGATACTAAGGCCTACGTAGGAGATACCCACTTAGGAGATAGTAACTCCTACGTAGGAGATACTAAGTCCTACGTAAGAGATACCAAGTCCTACGTAGGAGATACTAAGTCCTACGTAGGAGATATTAAGTACTACGTAGGAGATAGTAAGACCCAAAAAAAATTTCACCATGGCCCTACTACGCTTCCGTAGTGTAGCATGAAACAACAGTGCATTCTATTTTAGATGCAAAGAACTGTTAAATCTCCATGTAAAAATGAGTATGAACAGTGTTTCAGTTATCACAACATCTTAGCTTGATGTGGAAATATTTGCCAAAATATGATGTCTAGGTGTTGACCAAAAACAAGGGTAAAACCAATGAATAAGGGTTATGGAACTGACAAATACGGTGTAGTAATCAGGATGAAACATTGTCTGGGCATGTTTACAAATATATATGAATTCGCAAAGAAGTAACCTAGCTCCATTTAAATTAAATACACGATGATAAGGTAACACCTAAACGAAATACTGTGCAGGTGAGGAAGACATTCCCTATTTCCTATGGCATTTCTGACTTTTAACTAGTGTGTACTAAAATGAGTTTATTGTATATTGTATGAGTTTATTTGCGTGGTTGCATTCTGTGCATGAGAATGTATAACGCAGTTTCTTAAAGATAAATGTCGTGGTCAACATCACACAATATGTAATAAGTTTAAGGGTTATCAAGTACACATTACAAAGGAAAGACACGCGATTCCTTGATTTAGATGCTCTGATGTAAACATACTACCATCAAGGGATATTACTTAAGAAACCACCCGTTTGTACAAAGAGAGAAAATAGTAATGGGTTCAATGTACATCCCTGACGGACCCCGACAGAAACTAAAATAATAATCTGATAATTTCTACCATCACTAAATGTAAGAGCCGCTATTACTGTGTTGTACATATTTTTCATAACATTGTAGAATTTTCCATAAATACCATTTTGCAATGATAAAAATAATCATTAAAAACTTATGATTAACCCTATCAAAAGTTTTTTTTAAATCTGTGAAAGTACAATAGAATTTATGTTCTTTTAGGTGATACACTTCTGTACTGAAGATAGTAAAATAGAAATGTTACCACATGTAAAATGTTCACGCCCAAGGCCACATAGATATTCTCCAATCAATTCATGAACTTCAACAAAATACTCTAATCTTGTATGAAGTACAGGAAGAAATCTTCGCTCAAAAGTATTTAAAAGAGAAACACCTCTGTGGGAACTTTCCAACTGTACAATGGCACAAGGAAAAGTGGTAGAATATTTATTGTATTTGAAAGAAACTCATTTGGTATACTGTCGCTTTCTGGGGATTTATTACTCTTCACATTTTGTATAGCCATAACTATTTCAAACTCTGAAAATGTGAATTGACAATGTATCATTTCTATTTATAAGGACATGGTGTTGTCAAGTTGTATCATCATGTTCTAACAGTGTAGTAGTAACAAAACTGTCAAAATCTGCATTCGCATCAACATACTGATTCAGTAGCTTATAAAAGTGGTTCACCCATACAGTGGAATTTTTTAAATAGTGATATTTTTTTCGAGAATATTTTAACAAAATTCCAAAACCTTGTATGTCCTTGGTCCTTGCAGCTTATGCTTAGCTAAATATTGATATCTTGTTTGTACAATGATTGTTTCATATTATTTTTTTGAAGTTCCTTTTATCATTTTTCATTTTAAAAAATCATCTTATGTAGATGTTTTCCTGAAGCAGTTGATATGCATATGTCTTGACTTGTTCACAATCCTGATCGAACCATACAGGGTGGCAATGCGGTTTTAACATGTATGGCCATAGCCACAGTAGCTTAAAAAATGATATTAGTTCACCCGCTTTACACAATTTCTGGAACATATACTTCTTCTGATACAATATATACTGAAAGAAAGTCTTCATATCAACGCTATTACTCGTCCAACACTGAAAAAGTATAATTCATACCATCACAGTATGTCAGAATCTATCTTCATGATTTACAGCATGTGAAGACTGACGGTAAACTGGAGATTCGATTTATCCGTTACTGGTCGGATAGCACGAAAATCACCGGGGACTGTTGTGACAACGGATTCCTCACCAGGTGCCCTGATAAGTATGATCCAATGTTTTTACTGTGCATTGATGGGTAGGTGCATTTCAATGATTTATACTACAAGCAAAAAGTATGGGAACACCCTAACATTTGATATTCATATATAAACTTAAACGTGGTAAGGTCATTTATACTCTAAGGTCAATGCAACTTTTGCGTGTTTAATAGGCACTTTAAACGACATGTTGGAACATGCAGTGAAGCAACTGATTCAATATTCGTTGAAATGAAACATTGTCAAAATAGCGAAAAACAAGAGTGCTGAAACACACCAGCACCATATTTGAGACAAACGTCCAAACACAACAGCCTAGTGCAAGTGGAAGATAGACTTCCAACGCAGTTTGTGGCAACATTTCCTTTAAAAGAAGCTACAGACAGTATTGAAGCCTCACGACTTCTTCACCATGCCACGACGCAGACCGTTATTCGCTCAGAACAGAAGCAGGACCATTGCATGGTTACAGGATGGAGAATCCATAAGAAGTGCTGCTCTCCGTCTTCAGGTGTCTCCCTCTGTTCTTCACAGACTGAGGGACAGGTTCCAGGCCACTGGTAGAGTACAGGACAGACCTCGCCCTGGAAGACCCAGAAAAACATCAAGGGCAGATTACCGATATGTTGTGCTCCAAGCCCTTCGGAACCGATTCAGGACTGCCAGTGCCCAGTTGCTACAAGCTGCATGGGAAGTCTGTCTTCCACATGCACTAGGTTGTTGTGTTTGGGCGTTTGAATCAAACATGGTGCTGGTGTGCTTCAGCACCCATTTTCTTCGCTGTTTTGACAATGTTTCATTCCGCTATAACTCAACGAATATTGAATCAGTTGCTTCACTGCATGTTCCAACATGTCGTGTAAAGTACCCATCAAGCACACAAAAAGTTGCATTGACCTTAGAGTATACATGACCTCACCACGTTTAAGTTTCTATATAGCTATCAAATTTTAGGGTGTTCCCAAACGTTTTGTTTGTATTATGTTTAGAAAACACACTAGACAAACACGTTCAGCTAGGAACAGTGTCCTATTTGAAGGTAAATATCGCGTATGAATAAATGACGTAGGCCCATGCTGCTATAAAGACATCATGATAAGTACTAGCAAATATACCTCGCTATTATTTACCAGGTTATTCTGTGAAAATGGTTTGTGTATTATCTTGTGTTATGGTTTTGGTTTATCAACGGCTATAATTAGAATAAGATGTAAGAATTGCGGCTTTAACATTATATTTGTCACGTGTTTCTGAATTTCAACCATTGTGTACATTAAAGTTTAAGCTATTTGTTAAATGAAAGAATGTCTGCTTTCAATATCTGCGCGCTTTTCAAGTCATTATTGATACATTTGTTTTCGATGTAGCGTTTTGTTAGCTGTAGATTGATTGTGTTATGCAACAAGCTTACGTTTTTGCAGTCCTGCCGAAGGAAATCCGTGCTCTCTTTATAAGAGCATCACAGACTACATTGACAACCACAACATAATCCACTTTGGAAGCAGTATTCAAGGAACGACAAATCCTTTCGTTATGCACGTGCCAAAAGCAGTACCGGTAGTATTGTTACCTTAATATATGATGCACACATTGAGTACATATTGGATTATGTGTTAAATCTTCAGACCACTTGCATAAAACCTAATCTGTTCAGTGACTGTTGATCAGGAGACTAAAAGAAAAAGTTCACTAAAAGTTCAATGTATGTGTGCGGGTCATTCTATCCTGATGGCGACTCACTGCATCAGTTCCTGCTTCGTCTGGTCGAGCCAGTTATTTACAAGTCGTTTTGAACTGGCAGTAAAGACCTCGACGTTAAAAGAACATTCAAATACAACGTTACGTAAATTTGTGTCTTGCTTTTGATTCGGATAATTTATTGTTTGGCTGGAGTATTGCTGTGGTATTAAATAAAAAACTAAACAGAGCCTAACATATTTTTGTTTCTTTTTCTTTAGTCCGCAATAATGATACGAGTAGAAGTGTATGACTACGACGACACTCCCAGTTATGACCACATGGACACACTTTCTAAGCTAAACATCATCCAAGCCGCTGCCACAGAACAGTCAGCAATGGACACCTCATACACATTGCGAAGTAGGACAGAGTGAGTCAAGCTTTGGCACATCTCGGATGATACAACATAGATAGGTTGAGGGACAAGGACATGAATTGTGAACAGAGCCAGTGATCTTCGAAGTTGTGTTTTCATACATATACTACTCACACTTTGCTAAGGATCACAAAAATAGCAACTTAACTTAAGCGTAGATTTATAATTTGAAATTGTATCCATTTATTATTGGATAAATAATGATAAGGTAACACATCTTTAGGAAAACAGTCACTTTAAGCTAACCGTATGCACTTGATACATGGGTAACCATAACAATGCTTTTCATGGCACCAATCAAACATTTCGCAAATCATGGCACGGGTCATTTGTAAGTACACAACACCTATCAATAGCATGTATGGGATCAACCAGATGAAATGACATACTGAAAACTTGGATCCATGCTTACAATAGGCTTAGGTATTCAAACCAAATTTGACCCTACATCATAGTTTTCTGTTGAATCAATGATTTCATCCTTCGCAAAATGTCAATAGTATACTTCAAAATGATAAGATTGTTACAAGCATGTCAAACAATTGGAGTCAACTACCAACATGTTAATTGGACTGCATATAAACATCAGGGTCATTTGACCAGCACATTTCATATTAAACTCATAGTGCTTAACCTAAAATATATCGACTGAATGTTCCTTCAGGTTAACGATTGGGGTCCGTGCCTACTGCAACCCGTATTGGTTTGGGTCTATGTGTGAGAAATATTGCAAGGCCACGACTAGGCCTAGATCGATGTTCATACTGTTAATCACTGGATTGTCTGATCCACAGAGGAGGCCTCTGTGTCCGTGTTGTTCACTTCGCTTACGTTGTTGGACGGAGTTGTTGACAGTGAACATTGGATCATGACTGAATCATGGGTGTCAAGTTTTATTTATTTGCGTATTTTCGCTTCTACCTGACAGTGAGCATATGGTTCGTATTCGAACGGAAATGAATGAATAACAACACTTTACTGTAAACACTCTCTGAAGGATTTCTGCACAAGTTTCGATTAATTTCGATATTAAAATTGTAGGTTGGAAGGGAGACAGCTGCAATCAGGACATCGATGAATGCACAGAAATCTACAACTTATGTCAAAATGGGGGGAAGCTGTACAAATACACTCGGAAACTTTGAATGCATTTGTATGGAAGGGATCAAAGGTGAGTAGACAATACCTCCAATCTATTCTGAAGCGAATAACAAATGGAAATGGCTATGGGAAATATATTTTGTAGTTCTGTGGCTACGATCGTTTCATGAACTTTGTATTCTGTAGTCTTACTTCATGCTAAATTATATACTGATAAATTATGTGGTTTAATATTCCATTGGTTTATCTAAACCTGTGTTACTACCCTTTGTCGATAGACATGTACTTATGATTTCACTTGTTCTCTTTGTTGGTTATGGACATGGTCAAGCATGTCCCGCTTGACTGTATAGATTTTTCTATCACAAGATCAATATTTCAAATCAGCATCTGTAAAGGATCTTTTTACTAATATTAGTTGGCATTTAATAAATTTGGTATTGATTTCATTTCATTGATAAATTTTGATTGTGTAATTATGTAATTAATAAGTTCAATGTAAATTTGGTCGAATGAATAAATAACTTTGATTGTTTGTGTCTGTACCTTCAAAGGGGTTTGACGTAGCTTAAAACGATTTATAACGATTGTCCCCCTTAGATCGTATGTAAGTCCCATTTCAGTCAAAGTATTTGTCATCTTCCGTGTTTTAAACGCATAAAATATGTTGTTTTAATGTTTGGCGAGTCGGAGTACTATCACCAACAGCTAAAGGGATGGTCTAAATCCAGCTAGTGTCCATATGTGTAGCAAATGTACTGTAAGTCCCCATGGTTCCTAGTATGGTGATCTACCTTCAGCTGTTGGCGATCTATTGCTCATTTTCGTGTTGCATTGTGAAATTTGATGATATATTTTACATAGTTACATGATAGTTTCAATCTCTATCTGTGATCACCTAGATGTTTTGCTGTCCTTTGTTGACAGGTTTTTGTTTGAAAAGTATGTTATATTTGAGATTACACTTTCTCAGTAAAGTCCAAATTTTAGTACCTTTGTCGGGTGGAGTCCCATCCCTTGTGTGCTGGCGATTTGGTGCCTGACTCTAGGGTGTGGGTTCGAATCCCGGATGGGACTAAACCCAACAAAGGTACTAGAATCTTTACTTCATAGAGAAAGTGTTATCCCATATGTAACATTTGTTACATTTAGCCACTTTCTAAAAGGCATTGTGTATTCATTGAAATGTATCGTATAAAAATATCGTATGACTGCATAACTTGACCAAGCCACAATATGGCTGAAATAAATGGCCGGCGTAACTTCAATTAAACTCACTAACTGTTTCTCATTGCCTCATGGCTGCAATTTTGCTATGTAAAGTCACTCACTTACTTACTCACATCCCCAGCACAACCAATCCACTTTTTGTGATGCATACCGATGGAGAAATAAAGTGGACGCTTTATGATTAAACATGACAAACAGTATGTACTTTTATTGGGCTCATGTTCTAAAAAAGGTGTACAAACTCTCGTCCACACGCTCGCAAGCACGCAAGAACAGACACATCCTATATATATATTAAAGCAGGTTATCAGAGGCATTTATCACAGCAATATTCGGTATAACTGCTTGAAACACAAGGTATAGGTAACTCTAACCTATAAATTAAATAATACACAACTGCAAGCAGTTCTCATTTAAAAATAAAATCAAATGAATGCTTCCTGCTTTTTGTCATATACTTCCTCAACTTTGTTCAGGAAGGCGATGTGAAAATATCATCGACCAATGTGCACTAGAGCCATGTATCAACGGAGGGACATGCGACGGAAACGAACAAGCCTTCAGCTGCGCATGTTCAGAGGAGTGGACTGGCGAGACCTGCGCAGAGAAAGTTAATGTCTGTGACAGCGCCCCCTGTAGCAGAAGGAGCTGTACACCGGACTTCCTGACGGCAACTCGGTTCAAGTGTAACTGTGAGTTTGGATGGGTAGGATAAAGATGCAGTCTCGGTGTTGGTGAGTGGAATTGTCTTATATTTATTTAGGTGTTTCTCACAGAAGCTTAACTAACACGAATTACTGCAATCGTCATCTGAAACGGTTGCAGTATTTCGTGTTAGTTAAGCTTCTGTCATAAATCGAAATGGAATTGGGCACAAGTAGTATGCCATCATGAACGCTTTTGCTGAAATATATTCTAATTTCGTCATTTTGAATTGCATAACCTCAAAATTGAGCACATTTGAGAGAATCACTATGTTACTCATGCTTTGAGATGTCAATTTATGATTTATTCATTTACATATTATATAATGCTTCATTGTGCTTAGATATTATCAACATCACACTCCTGGGTGAGATTGATCATACAAATAGAGGTGACCTGGCTGATGGCTTGAACAGACTCATCACCGAACTTGGGGGTAGTTCCAAGAAAGGTGGACGTCAAGTTTACTACAAACACACAGAGAAAACAAGTAGAAGTCCACATGGGGGATGATGTAGATACCAAACAAATACGGATCTACAATGCCTTTATTATTTGAGTACCCCGTCTTCCAATGCAGGCTACGTGTTAATATCAGAAACTAAGTTTGTGTTTGGATATATTTTTCAGTTACATTACAACTTACGTTCACCTCTACTCTGCTCTGGAAAACAGCGCCTTTCTGAAGTATTTTCGAGATCAAGCCTGACGAGAGTCATCAATGAATATTTGCCTCTTCCGTTTGTACCCTGCCCGAAGAAAAGGCAAACACGGATGTCTTATATATGTTTATGTATCAGCTTGTCCAACTAGATGCCTTTAGTACCTGTTTTGTAATATGGGATGTTTGTTGAGTATTTAGTTGTGTTACACCGCATTCAACAATATTACAGCTATGTGACCGCAGTCGGTAAATGCTGAGCCTGGATCAGACAATCCAACAAGTAAAGGTTGCTTGGAACTATTCCCTTACCCGGAATCCTCATGTATGTATGGTAGTTAGTAAGTGGGTAAATACTGTAACCTTATAATAGTTCAGTCTTCTTCTTGCATCTAGGGGCGGTGGGGTAGCCTAGTGGTTAAAGCGTTCGCTCGTCACGCCGAAGGCCCGGGTTCGATTCCCCACATGGGTACAACTTGTGAAGCCAATTTTTGGTGTCCCCCGCCGTGATATTGCTGGAATATTGCTAAAAACGGCGCAAAACCATACTCAGACAGTCAGTCTTGCATATATGTTCAGTAGGAAAGGTTCTTCTACACAACAGTTCTGATTACCACAGTGAAAATTGGCTGTGTTTCAGAGTCCACATGGCAGCTGGGACACAAACCAATATATGTCACCCATTCTACCTCCTGTAGGACTTGTCCTGATGCCTGTACTGCTTCTGGTGGCTTTCTTCATCTGGAGAAGAAGATCGTAAGTGGTACATGACATACTAACTGATTAACATACAGGGGACTTTGACCAAAAATGGACGACAGCTACAGAACATAGTTTTCTAATTAGACATATTCAGGCAATCTGACTAATTACTGTTTCTGAAGACATATATGACAGCACCATTTGAACTGGGATAGTTATGAAAAAACACACAAGAGTTTGTTCGTGAAATTATTTGGAAAAAACAATTTTAATCTCGGGTTCTGCATTGCGATTTAGAACCGTACATTTTGATATGTTGTATTTTCTGAATACAGTTGTACCCTGTTCAGTTATTTTAAGAGAAGTAATGGTATATCTCAAACCATTTACTAAAACAAAATGACCATACCCCGTCATCTAAAACAAGGGTAACATAAATGTTGATCTATGTATCCAGCGAAATGTTTTGAAACATGATAATGTTATTTATCCGGGATTGTACTTGTACATGATTACCCAGGCAGCGAACAGTCGAGTCATAAAATATGGCTGCATACAGTAGATAGATGTAACCCCGAACTGTCTAAATTTGAAACATTAAGTGGACAAATCCAGCTTATGGTAATTAAATGATCAGTAACAGCACACTCGGAATTTGTGGGAGTATTCAGCATTTACATTAAGACATGATGGGTGTTTTTATTCTTAGCGACAAGACGGAAAAAAGTAGAGATAATCATCAGCTCGGCGCATTTGTGATGGACGTACCACGCACCAGGAACCGCCAAGCACCTGGTACTGTTACAGGAAATCTCCAGGATGCAAGCGTATCTCCAGATGGTTACACAAGTCTTCGCTTCCTCGAGGTAGATGAAGAATCACTCCACACACACACACAGCAACAGACGATATGATCCTTGACCTGGTGAGCCCTCAGGGCGCCAGTCAAGATGACACCCTGCGTCATGGTGACAAAGCAACACTTGACACACACTGTGACGACACATCCAACATCCACCTACCACCTGAAGAAGTGACCAAGGACCGGATGATTCGACATGGTTTGGGGCGTTTCTCCAGATGACAACGTACGTCTTGATGACGTGGCAACACTCCAACCAGTCACTGAAGGTCTACAGGGTGCAAGAGCTTCTCCACATGACAACGTGCGTCATGGTGACTTAGCAGCAACCACACCTTGAGGAAAAGAAGAAACAGAGTACACTTGAGTGAGTGAGTTAATATTTAACGTCACATCGGCAATATTTCAAAAGATAAAGCCATATAGTGTGACGACGTCACAAGCATTTGATATTGAAATTTGAAAATATATATGTTTATAAAAACCTGTCGACGAAGGACAGTAAAACAACTAGAATATCACAATTACAACTAAAACTAGTATGGAGAGTTAAAACAGAGGCACTATTTGGACAATACAATATAAAAACAAGCTATAGATCGCCAACACCAGAAGGTAGATCACCAAACTAGGTTCCATGGGGACTTACAGTACCTTGGCTACCTGCATGGACCCTAGTTGGATACACCATCCCTTCAGCTGCTGGCGATTGTAAGAAATGTTAGCTACAATTAAAATTACAGGAATGCTACGTTTAAAATCCTGGCAAGTTTAAATTGACTTTGAAAGGTTTGGGACTTACGTACCCTCTCAGGAGGACAATAATTTTACGCTACGTTAACCCCTTTGAGGGGTACAGCCACTAACAATCTCAGTTACTAATAGAAACTACCAATAATAAAATATTTAGCTATTTACAGATCAGTCAACAAATCTATTTCTTTTAAAAATTCAACTATTAAATGATAATTAACATTATAAAAAGATCCTTCAATGTTTTGACATTAAAATACTTATCCCTTGTGATGGAATATTCAACACAGTCAAGCAGGACATGCTTGACTGTGATTCTTTCATCACAAAGGGATGCTAAACTGGAGGATCTTCGCCTTTCAATAAATATTCATGAGTATACCTGGTATGGCCAATGCGACATCGTCGCATAATGACCTCCTCAAATCTTGACTGACAACCCAAGTAGGTGTAACCAATATAGGGTTTTATTGCATGTAATTTATTAATACCGACTTGGGTGTCCACTTCTTCTGCATTAGATCGCGGATGTATGTTCTAATGCTGGCTTTATAATCAGAAGTATGGGATAAGAAGTGGTGTCACAGATTTGTTGAGTGCTGCCTTGGCAGCAAGATCGGTCATTGTGTTCCCAGAAATGCCAACGTGACTGGGTAACCAACAAAGACGATGTCGCATTGGCCAGTGGCAAGTTGATTGTACAATTCAATAATTTCTAAAAAGTGGATGTTTACAAGAAATATTTTTTAATAGCCTGAAGACACGAAGAGAATCGGAAAAGATTATGTACTGTTTATGTTTAGGATGTCGTTGAATATATTTAAGAGCCGTTAATATGGCGTTTTGCTTCTGCTGTAAAAATGGAGCTGTTATCTGGTATTCTAGAAGATATTGTTCTGGATTCAATGACAGTGGCACATGACACCGCGCCACCATCCTTGGACCCATCTGTAAATAAAGATTTGTATGTATTATATTTGATTTTTAATTGATTATATTCTTGTTTATATTGTTATTCATTAGTTTCAGATTTCTTAAACTTTGTCAGAGTTAGGTCAACTTCAGGCCCACCAGTTGGCAGGAGGAGGAGAAAGAAGACGGGGAAGGAGATATATTTTCCAGCTCAATGCCGGCAGCAGAAAGAAATAGTTTAATTCTTAAACCAAGAGGCGGAACAAGAGAAGGCTTTTGTTGTACAACTCCTCATAGACTCGTTAGAAGGTTTTATTATATACTGTAGAGATAGTTTGACCGACGTTGGGTAAGGGATGGTTCATCAGCCTCAACATAGAGACTATCAATAGGGAGGAGGTTCTAAAAGACCCAAGACAAAGTCTTAGGCCTTGGTGGACAGGAATCAAGTGGTGTTAGGTTGCTTTTGCAGGCTCCACCATATACGATGGAGCCATAATCAAGTTTCGAGCGGACCAATGAGCGATATCAGGGTGGAGGAGGGTAGCTTGATCCCTCCCCACTTTGAGTTGGAAACGACTTTCAACAAATCGAGTGCCTTCAGGCATTTGGCTTTAAGTGATTTAATATGCGGCAAAAAGTTAAATGGGAGTCGAAGAATTAGACCCAAGAACTTGGCCTCCTTGACAACTTTGATCAGATTGCCATTTAAAGATAGTTCTGGGTCTTTACATGCAACATATTTTCTACAAAAGTGTATACAATTAGTTTTGGACTTGGAAAATTTAAAGCCGTTTCCAAAGACTACCATTATTTATTTTATTTAAACACAACTGCAATTGCCGTTCAATAGTATGCATATTTTTACCACGACAAAGAAATATTAAAATCATCCACAAAAAGTGATCCCATCAATTGAATCATTTAAAACCTTGGATAAACTGTTAATCTTAATGCTAAACAGTGTGAGCAGACAAAATACTGCCTTGAGGGACCTACCCTGATCCTGATTGTGAATGTTCAGACAGAGTAGAACCCACTCGGACTTGAAATTGTCATCAATTAAAAAGTTGGATATAAATTGAGGCAAACGGCCTCGTAATCCAAAGTCATGTAAATCTTTAAAATCCCATGTTTCCATGTCGTGTCGTATGCCTTTCCAAATCGAAAAGATAGACACTGCATGTTGTCTATTAATTATTGCATTCTTCACAAAGATTCTAAACGCACTAAATGATCGATTGTACTTCTGTTTTACGGAAACCACATTGTATATCTGTTATGAGGTTATTGGTTTCCAAGTACCAAATAAAGGCGATTATTTATCATGCGTTCCATGGTCTTACAAACACAGCTAGTTAGTGAAATTGGTCTACCTTAATTCGAGGGGATCAGTATGATCGCGTCCAGGTTTAGGGATGGGGCACAATTATGGCATCGCGCCACGAGGAAGGAAATTGTCCAGATGTCCAAATGTCATCAAAATATGTAAAGAATGTCTCTAAACATGAATCCGGTAAAGTGCTTTAGTAGTTGATAATGGATACCATCTAGCTCCTGAAGCAGTATCGTGAGCCTAGTCAAGAGCAGTGTGAAGTTCATGTATCGAAAAGGTTTCGTTATAATCTTCCCATTATCTGGAAGTAAAATTAAGAGATTTCTTTTCTTGCTGTTTTGATATGTTTGGAATGCAGGTACATAATTAGATGAGGAATAATGTTTTGCCAAAGTCTCACCAAGTTTGTTAGCAATATCTGATTTATTAGTCAATAATTGATTCCCATCTTTCAGATGGTGAATGCTAGATTTAGAACCCTTACCTTTGATTTTCTGGACCATGTTCCATACCTTTGACATTGGCGTGCGTGAATTTAGTTTTGAAACATAATTTTGCCAAGACTGGCGTTTGTTTTGTTTAAAAGTACGCCTTGCTTTAGCGTTTAAAATTTTGAACTTATTTAAATTGTGGACCATAGGATGGCGACGGAAATACTGTTCAGCTTTCTTCCGGGCCTTCCCTGGCTTGTTTGCAGTCAGCGTTAAACCATGGTTTACGTATGTGTGGATTGGAAGAGGACTTTGGACACATTCATCAGCTATTGTAAGAAGTTCGTTAGAAGAGTGTTACAGGCTCGGGAATATCAAGAAAAAGCACCAGGTGTTAGTTTAGTAGAACAGCGAAGTTCATACAAATCCCAGTTGGCTTTAGCAAAGTTCCATCGTGATGATGGAGGAACATCAGAAGGTGTCACAGATTTCAATATGGTAGGAAAATGGTCTACTTCCACAGAGGTCATCGTGAACTGACCATTCAAATTCCTCAGTAAATTAGAGTCAACAATGCATGAAATCCAGACAAGAGTAAGTTCCAGTTCCTGGATGTGTAGATGTAATATGAGAACCATCATTAAATATGCATAAATCATTGTTTGAAAACCTCCTCCAAGATTTTACCCTTTGTATTGATGTTATTACTACCCCAAAGCGGGTTATGGCCATTTAAATCTCCCAGGATGACCACAGGGCTTTGGTAGCTGGTCATATAATGCTTGAAGATCAACCTGTCGGAGACAGAACGAGAAGGTGGAACATATAAAGAACACAGGGTAAAACGATATTTTAGGGTTACTCGCACAGCGACAGCCTGGAGAGGGTATTAAAGAGGAACAGGACTGTGAATGACGCCCTGCCTCACCCATACAGAAGATCCTCAGAACTTTATCACCCGGAGGAGAGAAGTGATGGTATGAGTTGTAATATCTCAAGTCAAAATTATCTGTAACTTTAAGGAAGAGTTCCTGTAAGCAAAAGGCTGATGGTTTAGATCTTGTAATAATAGCTGTAGATCATTAAAGTTATTACAGAAGTCCTCTACAATTCCATTGTTAGTAAATTAGTGGAGGAAGTCATGGTGGTTCAATGGGAGATCGAGCACGGGAGAAAGGACCTCTTCGCTGATCAGGCAGCGATGGAGTGACCTCCATGTCCAGAGGTTCAAAGGTGTTGTGAACCTCTACAGGGACGAATAAAGGGAGCCACTTCTTAGTGTTTAAGTGCCCTAATTTCTTTTTTAAGTTGTTTCCGTTCTTTGTTGAGTGAGACGTTTAGGTTTGGTTACTGGTGCTGTATCTGGGTTTCAGGGTCTGAAAAGAATTTGAGGAGTGCTGGCAAATTCTTGGAGTCTGATGGAGTGTCGAACAATGCTGGAAGCGGAAGGTCTGCTTCAATATCAGTTTCTGTCTGAGTGGCAGCACCATTTCTGGTACCAGAAACGCTGTACAAAACAGTTTGGTCGTCTGAGACCAGGTGATTACAGTTTGACAGCCCTGATCAACCTTTGGGCAAGGGAGTAGAAACAGCTGCTGCGTACGTTTTGGTAGAAGACAAGCGACTATTAACTGGTAATAATTTCTTTGCTTCATTGAAGGATATATTGTTGGTGTGCTTCAATTTCAAAATTTGTGTTTGCCTGTCATATGCTGGACATAATTTGGAAAATGACACATGGTCACCGTTGCAGTTTGCACATTTGATTTCATTTGTGCAGTTGACGTTTCATGCGTTCCACCACAGCAGGAACAAACTGGGAACTGCGACATGACTTAGCTCCGTGTCCAAACGCTTGACATTTGAAACATCGAAGCGGATTTGGGATATACACTTCCACATCGATGTTAAAATATCCCGCTTTATTGATTTTTGGTAGTGGCGTGAGACAGAAGGTAAACAGGTAGGTATTGGTCTTAATGATATCATCACCGTTTTCCTAGTGAATCTCTTGACAGAGGTGACACCTTGGGCCTTCAGGTTCAGAAGCAATTTCTTCCTCTGACATGTCAGCGAGACATTTAGCCCGATCACGGATTATGCCTCTGCAGGAATTAAGTGTTTATGGATTGACACAGTAATCCCAGTATGATACAAATTGGACGAGCTTCGAGCAAATTGACAGATTGGTGTCTCTTTGCACATTCAACTAATAGAGAACCTGTCCTGAGACGTGTGACATTTTCACGTCACCACATATTCCAGCAATGGCCTTTGATATGGCAAGGGGTTAAGCTTTAAAAGGTTGTCCATCAATTCCCTCCACAACCAAGCGTGGCCAGGAATCAATACTGACTGCAGCAGAATCATCATCAGAAGATGATAAAGCATCTGTTTCAACATGTCGCCTTTATTTTTGATCGAGAACCAGGTAGAATTTGGGTAGCCATAATAAAAACGGATATTCGACAACCCTGCTCCCCAACCACCATGGAGTGTCAACAAGAACGGTGTCGAAGTGGAAACCGACTCCGAAACACCAGGGCTACAGGGTTGCTATACTCGAGCAATACAGACACAGGTAGCTAAAATTGTCAAACAGAACAAGGTCAGGCTGGTTCCGCCCATGGCGATTATCTGAAGACACTTAGAACCCGGAGGTCAGTAATGCCAGATTGGCCCATGAGCCACCGCCTTCTGGCATAGGACTCTAGGCAGAGTAACAATTTTCCAACGTAGGAGTATCACAACAGCATTTCGAGGAAAGATACAGAATATACATAATGTGAAGTTGACCATGCACAGGGCATGACATGACCAGGCGATTGGTAGAACCGGGCCCGTTCTACCAACCGTCTAGGTGAAGTAAGGGTCGAAGTGGTGTGTTGGGCAAAAGGAACACTGTTCCCGGCTCCTGTGCCCTCAACCACCAGAATCCCGTCCTCCACCGACACAGGGGCGCAACCCACGGCAAACAGGTTGGTGGACCTAATATTCCCCCGGGTCCACAACGGGGGGGTTGAAGGGCGCTTAGCGTGACCCAGCACCCACCACGAGGAGGTGGCCCTTCATGGGTGCCTGTCAACAAATAAGAAGAATAAATGGATAATGTCACAATTATATACCATTGATGAGTTATGATACCAATAGATTTGTGTCATAAGTCTGCTTTGAGTATACCGGTATACCAACATCAAACTGTCACCGCAACTTTCAAGGGTGTCAGAATCAGTTGATAGCTTAGTGGTTAAAGTTTCTCTTGCACGCAGGGTGACTGGGTTCAAGTTCCCAGATGAAGACATTTTGTGTACAATATACTGAGGGTGTTTTTGCATGTGAGTATTTGATGTGGGACACCAAAGGATACATTCCAGGATTATACGCTGGGTAACCTGGAGGAATTTGAAAGCCCGTGGCGAATCTTTGTTCAATTCCCACATGGGCACAATGTGTGAAGCCTATGCGTTGTGTCCCCTGTTCGTGATAAGAAACCCAAAGTGTTAACAATATCACCACTTACACATATATGAATGATATATAGTTATATTTTCTTGCATAAACTGACGCAGATAGACACAAAGACTAGCTTATGAATGTTCATTATTACACCATGCACATAATTGCATTAGATTATGCAGGTTTGACTTTGACAACGTAGACTAGAAGCCATTTTCAATTTTGCAAATAAAACATTCTTTGAACTTTTTGATTCCTCTTATCGACTGTTCTTGACAAGTTGTCCATGTCTTATTGGCGGTTGGATGTGATACGAACATATCTGCTTGGGAGTAGACGATCACGTCTGATATGATCAAATGGTTCATGTGATAAGATAGCGGCACATGACGTCTTTAAAGAGGTGCCGCGGCAAATTCGAAATTTGCGTTTTGCAGGCACCGTCACTAACGCCACCTCTGTTAGCAAGAAGGGCACACATTCGTCAAGGCGTATTTCAAACGTCTTGTGATCAATATTGTTATGTCCTTAATGATTAGATATTTATCATAAAGTGCCTTGGAGTTCTAGATCACATACATTTTCGACCGAATGGAGCAGAATATTAAGTATAACAACATAATAAACCTTTCAGTAAACGGTAAGAAAGTATGTTTAGATCTCCTTTCGGTATTTATACTCCACTTGGCCATTTAACCTTCTTAATTAAGACCTGGTTTGTGAAAAATGTGGCTTAAATGATATATATGGGATAGGTATATTGAAGTCAAACACAGTCAAAGTATATGCAACCATAAAGAATACAAACTAAGGAATAAAAAGTCTATGGACACATGATTCAATGTTATCGCCGAGTTATACCGACTAGAATGCCAAAGTATTATGCCCAGGTAGTACAATATCACATGGTGTACTCAAATCTATCTATCCGAATTTATTTTAAAATATTATGCAAAATGATACAATGTATGACATGCTTGATGGCAATGCATGCCCCAAAATACGAGTGAGTGAGTGAGTGAGTCAAACATATGTGATACGACATATGACATGCTTGATGGCAATGTATTCCCCAAAATACGACGTATACAATGTAATTTCCATTTCGTAGCTGTGTAGAACAAGACTGATAAAATGTTGTTTGACGCGAAGATCACAGAAAGCAAATATGATGCAAATGCCCCGTTAGGATTGTGATCCCCTTTAACTCTAATTACACACACCTTAACAGTACATAGCACACGTTTTGTTTTCAGTTTCTACTTTGTTGTGTCACGGAAAAACACTGAAAGTGTGAAGTTCAAGAAATCTGTTTCACATTAATCAGTAACAACTATGGGAATTATCAAATGTGGGATATCGAAATGAATACTGAATGCGTTATGGGTTAAAGGGTGAATGAATGAAACACATTTAAGTCAAAGATAACGGTTTTTGTAGCTGGTTCCAACCCAAACAAGCTACGCATGGTAAGTTAAGCAATTGTTTATTAAATGCGTAATTAATCACATTCTGCTACTGACACTATTTCATTGATATTACATAAATCTGAAAGACGATGCAGGTACTGTCAGTGGTGTTCACAAGTGCATGCTTTCTCGCTTGTTTTAATGTCGATTGTTTCGAAAATAGTACGTGGATTCAAGGAAACAGAAAACTTTAGTTAATAACTTGAAAATTAGTTTGTAAACGACCATTTTCTACATGCACCATATATCTTCTTAAGTATCAGCTGCATGTATCTCGTATGTGTTTGATGGCGACTGCTGCCAGCAGGACAAGATCTGTTTATCCTTTCTGCAAAAACCTGGTGCCATCGCTAATTTTCAGTGATCCATTCATGTAATCCATTCATGCTATTTTGCCTTTCATGCCGAATGGAATCAGTTTCGGCAGATATTCAAGATATTTTTTATATTGAGCTGAGTCAATGTTTTCGTTGCTGGCAATGTTAAGTCCGCGATAAGCAAAGTAAAGTCAACTACAAAGAATTGCTTTGGCTGAGCATTAATCTGCCTGTAAACTATGTTGCATAATGAAGATATTTCTAAAATGTTTTTCTTTACCCTTAAAACAGAATCTCTTCACTCGTACACAGCAGTCGGAATTAAAAAAAACCTATATTATCGTTTTCAACAAAATCAGTTTATACACCCCTGAGGTAGATGGATTTTCTGATCCATTGATCAATTTTTGAATGAGTGGCTGTTTACAGGCCATCATCGCCAATATTTTTATGAAAATTATGCAGCCTGTGTGAAGGCAAGGCAGCACTTTAACCACAGAGCTATCAACATTACTGATGCACACGGATTGCTTGCGATGCCAGTTTCTTGTTGGAATCCCTGTCCAAAATCAGTCTCATAGCATTTAATATCTTACTTTATCAATATCATATAATATCAGAATGATGCCAAAGTTGATGATGTCGATTTTAACATAGAAATCCTATCCTCTTTGGTTGAACAATACATTGTCCAAGGCAACTCAAATGTATCTTTACGTAAGGGCTTTTCCAAGTATCATACCAATAGGTCTTCCTGTGAGATGTCCTCAACATCGTTGTTATCCATGACCGTGTACTCAGAATCCTGTTCCTCAGCCTCTAGGCTCACCGGGTCAAGGTTCACATCTCCAGTGACTGGTGTGTGACGTAACTTGACGTCGACTATCGACTGTTGCTACGTCACTATGACGCAACTGTAGTTTCTTAAGTAACTGGTTTTCTAAGAGTTTCACTTGTATTTGGTTGGACCGCAAAATGTTTTCCAGTTCGTCTTGATAATCCTTGCAGTAATCAGCCGAAGTTGAAACTTCCCCTCTACGCATTTGCACTGTAAACTTCCGAGTGTCATTTCCCATTTATAAACAAGTGTCTACTTGCTGTGCATTTCTTGTGGTGGTGGAGTTTTTACGGCGACGTGGACACATTGACTTGACTCAATATGAATCACAAAGTATTATATCGCCCAAAAGAATCGTTTAGATGATGCATTCATTGTTGTTCTGATCGCAGTTATGCCCATGTCAACCACAAGTATTACCTGCAAATCTTGGTTGCTGTTCGAATGGCCCTGACTTTAGATGCATCATTATGTTGGTGGAAGGATTAGTATGATACTAAACATGTTCATATGTTTGAAATTGTCCATTTGGAAGATTTATGAACGCAGAATTTTATGACCTCCACGTCATGACCTTGTGATGTAAATGCAGCATGCAACCAGATTATTGTTCAAATTTCGAATGGCTTCACAATGACCACTGCTATAACATACGGCCTAGTCTATCGATCAGAAAAGAAAAGGATTCAAGATTTCATTCTCGGCAGACATACAATATGATGGATTATAAGTAAATGAACAAGTTAGATTGGGTTCCCTGAATAAATGCAGTGCTTCCCAGTCACTGTGAATATCCTCCAGATGGTCGAGTTCAATACAATGATGTTTTCATTCAAATGTTTAAATACACTAACTATTTGGGGAAATGACTGAAATTCTGAAAGATCTAAAATGTACTTGTGTTCCCTTCATTCTTGGAATAATTTCAGTGCAAAGGTGAAATGGTTGTTGATTTTTTATCAGTATTGATGTGTGATAAAAGAGACAAGGTTAGACTGTCATACAAGTAAAAGGGCTCACGGCAATATGCCAAATAACGGCACTGCACAGACGTAATCAATTACATACGTTTTTAAAAAGTATGTTGGCGTTCAAATATTTGTAAAAAGCAGTAATCGTGCAAGATTAACAACAGAGTACATAAACTATTTCCCCAGAGCAACCAAGATGAGGATATTACTCTTACCTTTATTTGATTTACTGACCCTGATGTATCAAAGGCAACGGATCCAAGGTATTCATTGCAAGAAATTACAGTTGTCCTACTGACCAAAAATTGTCCTAAACGGGGAATCTTTGACTGTTCCAGTTTGTCAATGTAAAAAGAGCACCTACCCGTTAATGCACATGATAAACATTGGATCACACTTATCAGTGCCCAAGAATGTCCTTCCTATCCCAAAAGTTACTGATGAATCGAGAGATTTTCATTTTCAGAGACTAAACAAATCAGATAATTGTTTGGCATTACACAAGTAAAGATTCTTCTCACCTATCACTGACCATTGAAAATGTGTTTGGAGGAATATTTATTGTCCCAGCCACCTCTCCCCGCAAGAGGCACACTCCCATTACTCGGTCATCAATGTTACTGTTCCTTTTTCATCCCTAAATGCAAAGGAAAATAGAACACATGCCCGGAAACGGCCTGAAGATTGCTTTTAATAGGAACCTGACTATGGATAACATCCTGACTCACGAGAAGAGAGGCACCGCCAGTGGCTTCATCACCTGGAGGTGAGAATGAATGAAATTAATTGTACCGACGCAAGTCGAATTTGTCTGTACTTTTCATGTATGTCTCTTGTAGACTAAAAGCCGATGGTGTAAAATCTTGCAATAATAATTGTACATCGTTAAAACTAGAAGACTCTTCCAAAGTTTCAAGAGGCCTGTTCTTTCTTCGTACCTTTTTCTTTTCTTTATTTGAAAGGTGGACAGCACTCTCTGTTGTCTGAGTTGAATTGGTACCTGGTTGCGTTTCCTCAGTCTGGGAGGCTGATGAACACTGAGAATCAGTGGACACTGGAGTATTGTCATCCAAGGTTATTTGAGCATCATTCACCCATTATATAACAGTTTGGCAAGCATTTGAAACTGATGGAGATTAACAACAGTTGTCTAAGCAGAGGAAGAAACTGTGGCTGAATACATTGGACCAGTAGAAGGTTTTGATTGAGCATTAACTACTTTCTTCGCTACAAAGTATGAAATGTTGTTGGTGCATTTGATTTTAAGAATTTTGACTTCGTATCCAAACTTTGGGCAAGATTTAGATGATGCCAGATGGTCACCACTGCGGTTTGAGCATTTTATGGTATTATTGCAGTCAGTACTTTCATGACTACCACTGCAACGAGAGCATACAGATTTGCCTGTGCAGGACCTTGCACCCTGTCCAAATGTTTCCCACTTGTAACACATGTTTGGCACTTTGGTATATATACCTCCACTCAGATGTCACAGTATCCAGTATCCAGTATGAAAAGATTTGTATTTGGTTTCACAATGTCTAATTCTTGTTTTCTGGCAAAACGCTTCACCATAGTGACGCCTTGGTCATTCAACTCTGCCACAATCTCATCTTCGGTCATATCTGATAGACATCGGGACCAGTCTCGTACAATACCTCTGCAAGTGTTCAGAGTCGTATGCACTGAGACAAGAACCTGTTTGTTTACAAACTGCTATAAGTCCAACAGATTCACAGACTGTTGCCGCCTTACAAATTCAACCAAGATTGTTGTGCTCTCAGATTTCCAACCTCGTATTTAATCATTACTCACCTAAAATATATTTTATTCCACATTTTAAGCGTCACTCGTGGCATATCAGATCGTTCTTCGCCTCCATTACCCCTGCCAGATTCCGGTTCAAAGGAGGGAATAGACAGGGGGGATAACTCTCAATATTCTTGTTGAATCACACGTCAGAAGGTTTTTTTAAATAAATATTACGAAAATTCTAACAATAACGACGGCAGATAAGATGATTGATCTGCAACAGTTTAATGGTAAAATTGGGCAATATGAAATAATTTCTTTTTAAATTCTGCTCATTCTTGTTCCGTCACTCCGTTGAACCGGAATCTGGCAGGGGTAATGATTAAATACGAGGTTGGAAATCTGAGAGCACAACCCCCGTGACGACATTGTGTCTACCTTTGATGGTAGCGATATTTTATTTTGACATTAAAAATATTTGTCGAACCAAAGCAAGGTAAGTACGTTGCAAACCTTAGCTCGCTTCGCTCGCATATAGGAAGACTGGTCATTTTCTCTATGTTGCGCAACCTATTTGCGGTACAGTTTGCCTGTGCATGGAAAGACATTCCCCAAGAATTCGTCAATCGCTAAGCGTCGTCTAGGCGTCGTCGTTGTGAAGCCTGCATCAGCGGCAATGGTGGACACACGCAATACTGAATTTGTGAATTGACTTTTAACACCACATTTCTTCTAGGGTGTGTCACGATGCCTAGTGTCAAATATTAACATCGTGCCATGCATGTACACACAATGTACCCATGTGGGTAAAGTACCAAGTAGTATAAGATTCACCATAGGCTATTACTCTTTCGTATCCATCATTCCAAGGTTCACATGAAAAGGATCCAACGTATACTGTTCACAACATTTACTTGGAAGAAGAACACATTCAGCCTGCGATCAAGACACACGTTAGCCACTAAGCTATTAAATGATTTCAACACACTCGGATAGCTGCGATGATAATTTGTGCGAAAATCAGTCGAACGGCAGAGATTGATTTCACAACTAACATTATATATAGTTAAAGCTTAGATGCAACCCAAAACATATAGAAATAATTACAACATAATAATCATTTATTCATGACATATAATATACATTGCTGATTATGAAAAACAAATAAACGAAAGTATAAGCGTACAATCGCAAATCAAAAGTGCAATATTTTGTACTTGGGTTGACTACCCTCGAAACGAAGCAGCCGGGATACCGAACCCAGTTAGAGTGGGTGGTCGTACACTTACACTTTCATCGGCTGGTTTATTTGCCAAATCCACTCAGGGCTCTTTGTGTGTGTACAGATATGTTCGGTTTTGTAAATACATGCTTATTTTTTCTGTATTACATTATGCAATCTCCAGACATCGTAACATGTCATGTGTACAAGTATCACACCTGCCTGTCTGTGTAATTACACAATGTGACAGAGACAGAACTCGGGTGCACGAACCATAAATCAATGCGTTTTGTTTATGGTGTGTAGCCTGATAGGTGTTAAGTTCTAATTGCATGTGGTCAGTGATCAAAGTTGTGTATGGCATATTGTCATTAGCAGACAGGCAGGCAGACGCATATGTGTCAATAAAACAGGTATATTGAATTTTGGCTGTGACAGAGGCATATCTATATCACAGCAGGGATACTCTACAACAGGCCTTAAAGAGTCTCCCTGATCACAGTTAGAAATTCTGACAATGCTAAATAATGACGTTGCTGTTAAGTATCGAACTGAGGAAGTGACTTGGTGAGCAGCACGTGTGGTGAAATAGTCAAATGAAATTTATATAAACAGTTAAATTAGCAATCTACTGTCATAACATCAAAAATGAGAAAAATAGCTTACATCAAAGCCTACTCCGAGTACTCACCACCAACGAAGGTTTTTCGTCTTGAAATGTCGAACGCCTCACTGGTTGACACATAGCTGAGTAGATCTAGATCCTTAACAAGGTTCTTTTATGTAACGAGTAGATTATTTACTATTTGCTGTTTGTATACACACCCAAGATCAGACTACTCCTGCTCACGACCTTATAATCCGGGCATCCCGCTTCAAGCTGCGCGAACCTATACACTGCGCATGCGCTATGAGCGCCGCGCAACTCAGCTGTTTAAACCACTTTTCACCCCAGCTGGGGTTACTTTAGTGACTCGTTTGATATTTTTTTCATCGTGTTAATTTCTAACTTTATTAGTTGAATTTGCATTTTTGATAATTTCTTACTGTAACTCCGTACCGGTATCAGGTAAGGTATCAGAATCTGCAAAGTTGTGTTTTGCGTTGCATGTAAGCTTTAATAATAATGACATTTTCCTTTCATTCTTCTTATTGGTTGACAAGTACATCGTTAGTTATGTGATATTATTTAACCAGTAAACTTATAACTTATTCGGAGAGCTGCGATGACAATGTTCCTTTAATAGTGGTCCCACATCTCTCATGTAGCAGAGATCCATTAACATCTTACATAGTCTATAGTCATCGCATTTTCCTTTCATTCTACTTATTGGTTGACCAATACATCGTCCGAGTCAACTACAAATGTATCTTTGCATAAGGGTCTTTCTGTGAGATGTTCTCAACATCGTTGTCATCCAAAGACTCTATCGTCTCATAAGGGCTTTCCTGTAAGAGGTCCTCAACATAGTTGTCATTGATGACAGTGTACTCTGCATCCTCTTCGTCAGCCTCTTTCTCAGCATCAAGGGTATTATCTCCCGGGACTGGGTGGATGTATGATGTAACACTACGGCGTGTGTCCAGACGTGTCTTATCGTCTTTATATCCGCTTGGTCTCTGTAGACACACTGAGCTAAGAGTCCCAGCTTCAGTTGTTAAGAGGGCGTTTGGTATCTCGGCATAGTGTGTGTTGGGTGTTGCTAATTCATTACTAGAACCTGCGTTGCCATGTGGGGAAGTTCTTGCATCTTGTAGAATTACTGGGTCAAGGGTGAGATCATTAGTGACTTGTTGGAGTGTTGCCACGTCACCAAGACTTGCCTTGTCATCTGAACAAACGCCGAAACCATGTAGAATCACCTGGTCATGGGTCATATTTTCAGTTGGCAGGTGGAGCTTTGTTGTGTCGTCACAGTTTGTGTCAAGTGTTGCTGCATCCCCAAGACGTGCATTGTCATCTGGAGAAAATCGGAAACAATGAACAAACACATCATCAAGGTTCATATCTTCAGTTGCTAAGAAAATGTTTGATGTGTCATCACAGTGTGTGTCACATGTTGCTGCTTTCCCAACATGTGCGTTGTCATTTGGATAAACGCTGAAACCTTTTGGACCCTCTTGGTCAAGGGTCATATCTTCAGATGCTAAGTTGACGTTAACAGTGTCACCAAAGCGTGTGTCGTGTGATCCTTCATCTACCTCAAGGAAACGAAGACTTGTGTAACCATCAGGAGATACGCTTGCCTGCTGGAGATTTCCCGTCATTGCACCTGTAGGTCGGGGGTTGCATGCCACGTCCATCACATATGAGCTGTGCTGATTGTCGTCTCTACATTGTTGCGTCTTGTTCCTTGACATATGAAATATAACAATATTGTTGACGTAAATGCTACAAAGCCTCACACATGCCTGGTATATTGTAAATAATTATTTAGATATCTTAAGTGAATGTCTGAGCTTAACAGTTCACAGAAACATGTATCTACATAATGATTATGCAACCATATTTTATTACTCGACTGTTCTTTTCCTGCATTATCATGTACAAGTACAATGCCGGAGAGAACATGTACAAGTGTGTTTAGCAAGTACAGCATCTCCTGAAGTATTTGTCAAAGTAAATATTTCCTAATCATTTCTCGAACAAACCGTGACTGTTTTTTTCCCAAAACAATTCCAACATAAGCTATGTTCTTCGGCGTGACTGCCGCCCTCTCCTGGTAGAAGACCGTCTGTTATTCAATGAGTATGCCATGTGCCACTTACGATCTTCTTCTCCAGATGCAGAAAGCCACCAGAAGCAGTACAGACATCAGGACAAGGCCTACAGGAGGTAGAATGGCCGACACATATTGGTTTGTGCCCCAGCTGCCATATGGACTCTGAAACATAGCCACATTGAACTGTGGTAAAAAGAACTGATGTTGTCAAGGAACGCTTTACTACATATACACAAGAAGAGGATTTGACTATGATTCCAATGGTTACATTATGCAGTATGTACCCAGTTAGGGTTCTTACATACATTTGGATGAAAAAAATAGTTCAAAGATACCTTGTCCCCAAAAGGGGCAACGTAACTTAACGGATCGTCTGATCTAGACACTACATTTACAGGCCGCGGTCATGTCGCTGCAATAGTTACATTACAAACAATCCAGCAAACTTCCGAAGGAGAGATATTGTATAACAGTTACTAAATGATGGGACTCGCGGCATCATAAACAATTATAAGACATCAGTAACCACAATTCTTGGCATCGCAGGCGTCATCTTCGTGTTTGCGTTCGCTTCTTCTCGGGGAGGGTACAACGGAAGAGGCAGATATTCATTGATGACTTCGTCAGGGTTGGATTCGAAGATCTCATCCAAAAAAGGACTTTCTATAAAGAAGCCGTTCTCCACAGCAGAGTAGAATTGTACGTAAGTTGTAGTAAAACTGAAACACATATTCAGACACAAATTTAGTTACATTTAGTGACATTAATTGCAGGACGGGACACTCAAATAATTGTAGACCCGTAACTGTTGTACATTCTGCTTGTGACTTACTTGTTTTCTGTATGTGAATTTGTCATAAACTTGATATCCACCTTTCCTGGAATTACCCCGAGTTCTGTGATGAGTCTGTTCATGCCATCAGCCAGGTCACCTCTATTTGTATGATCAATCTCACCCAGGAGCGTGATATTGACAATATCTGAGCACAAACATTGTTTTATGTAAAATATGAAAAGCAAATTCTAAATTGACACCTCACAGCATGAATAAATAATTCTTTAGAATGGAGTCACAATTTGTCTATTGACATGTGTTGAAAATTATGACTATGTAATTCATAATGACGAAATAAGTAAATCTGTCATCCAAAAATGCGATCTCAATGTAATCCTTCCTGTGCCCCTTTCCATGTTGGTTAAGACAGAAGCATAACTAACACGACTGACTGACTGAGTTTGGTTTTACGCCGCTTTTAGCAATATTCCAGCAACATCACGGCGGGGGACACCAGAAATGGGCTTCACACATTGTGCCCATGTGGGGATTCGAACCCGGGTCTTCGGCGTGACGAGCCAACGCTTTAACCATTAGGCTACCCCACCGCCCCCATAACTAACACGAACTACTGTGACATTGATCTGAATCGGTTAAGGAGATTCTCAGCGTCAATTGTCTCAAACAAATTGAATACAAATAATTCACTGGCAAGACATACTGCCCAACTCTTTTTCTATATATCGTTACTTCAGTTCTGATAAAAGTAAGCCGCAAAGTGATAGAGGCACTCGTATAATATTGCCACTATTAATGACCTTGACATGAAGTGACCGCCTTTTGTTGTCTATGGTCAAACTCTGTCCATATGGATTTCTTTATATGTCTTTCAGTCAGGTCATTAAAGTGTGACAAATACTGGACTTTCCTAACTGCTCTAACTTTGTACTGTGCGCCTCTTATATCTATATTGATTCTGTGCCAAATATGTTCACGTTTGTTTTTGTATGAATGTGAAGATCTGAATATAAGTTATGGACCAAACTTTGGTCTTCAACATCTGCAAGCATACTTTTACAGTTCAAAGAGAAAAAAGCAAAATATATACATGCAAAGTATAAGACAAAATCGAACTTACCAACATACAGACTGCATCTTTCTCCTACCCATGCAAAATCACAGTTACACTTGAACCGAGTTGCCGTCAGGAGGTCCGATGTACAGTTCCCTCTGTTACAGGGGGAGCTGTCACAGACATTAACCTTCTCTGCGCAGGTCTCTCCAGTCCACTCTACTGAGCATGCGCAGTTGAAGGCTGTTTCGTTTCCGTTACATGTCCCTCCGTTCAGACATGGTGCAACTGCACATTGGTTGATGATGTTTTCACATCGCCTTCCTGAACAAAGTTGAAGAAATATATATGACAAGCAGCATTTCTTTCGATATTTATAACGGCCCAAAAAATAAGGACTGGGTATTGTTTCATTCAAAGGTGTTTAAACCCTTCTGCCCCTTATTGTTATAGTTAGTGTTTCAAACAGTTATATTGCTATGCTAAAAACCTCTGACAACTTGTTTGTTTTGTTTTATCTTGGGATGCGTGCATGTATATGCGTGTTGTCACACATATTTTAGAAAATGGGAGTGCAAATAAATGAATTCGGTAAGCAGTTTTTATTTATTACCCACGTGGTCAACATTTATTCTACAACTTTTACTAACACTATACATGGTGGAAGAGCAAACTGTATTTCCTTTCTAAGATGCCAAATTTAATACTTTCTAAGGTTACTTACGATTAATCTAAGGCAAAAAACAAACAGAAAAACGACGGTGTCGGTGACCTCACTTACAATCCTCGCTCACTGACGCGCTGATCTATTGACGTGTCTGCCCCCTACGTTAAGACGCACGTTATCAGAAAAACAGTGTGATGACAGTTTACGTTCGGATTAAATATCTTCTTTAAATTATTTTGTAATTACATCTGTGATTAACGTAGACCAAATGGGGCAATATGAACGTCGCATTTCCACTACCAACGTAAGTTTAGATCAGTACATCCCGATGAACGCCACATTGCACGGATGTGGGAATGTAAACATTGCGAACCTTGCCGTGTCGCTGTTTAATTGTAAGTCGAACTGAGACATTTTATCCGTCGAAAACCATAAACGTAATGTTTCCGCCAGTGATGTTAGCCTAATGAAGCAACTGCAAACCAAGAACGGGGTGCTACTGAGTAGTTATAAATGTAAGAGGCTGTACGAGGCGATAACAACTGACATGCATCGTGATGTTGGTTACCAAGGGTACCTTTGATAACGAGGGGGAAGACGAGAATGGCGTAGTGACGTTCATACAGTGTGACGTCATGCAAAAATTCTTCCGCAACCTCTTTATGAAACCGGTTTCGGTTTGAAAGCATAAAAGCAACATAAACACGTTATTTTGTCAATTTTATGCAGGTAAGACGTGGGTAATAAATACAATATTACACTCAATCTCATTACATACGAATTATACGAAACTCGTGACCTTCCTATGGTATCTGACCGAGCGAAATATGTATGTATGTAATGAGACTGAGTGTAGTATTCTCTATGTATGAGCCAAATATATGCATATGTTGTGTTACGTTACGTAAACAATCTTTAATAAGTCAACCCTATAGGTGCATTCCTATGCTTGAAACAAGGTGGATTGGGTGGTTTAGGGGATGAGTTAAAAGTTAACATCGCAATGAGAACAAGTATATTATAGTCCAGTGACTGTTGACAAAGGACAGTAAGAATCGTATTTTTCTATAGAAGCTATTATAATATTAAAACAAATAATTTCATCAGTATATCATTTAGTATAAATTAACTCTTGGCTATAAACATCAAGAAACGTTAGGGAGTAGAGTTGGGGATGTGTTTGTTTATGCCATTGCTTCCTCCACTCTATATATGCCCACAAACAGAAAGTTTATGCCATTGCAGAAACGACGTATGACAGCTGTAACAGAAAAGGTGCATTAATTCCCGTGATAGTAGTCAAAGAATTGCAGAATATATTCCATTTGGCCTGTTGTTTTTGTGAATCCATACATGATAGAGTGCAGGTATAGAATACTGACCTTTTATTCCCTCGATACAAATGCACTCAAAACTGCCGAGTGTATTTCTACACCTTCCCCCATTTTGACATGTGTTGTCAATTTCTTTGCATTCGTCGATGTCCTGATCGCAGTTGTCTCCCTTCCAACCTGCAATATTTTAGTATCGGAAAGAGTTTATATGTGCAGAAAATAGCAAAATGATTCAGATAGCCTTTCCTTTAAAATCCTGTTACTCCGGACGCCGTCTGTTACAACACGAGCTAGATGATCGCCGTCAGATGAACGTCTGAATACGGAAACAGATTTCTCTGTACACGATGATTCAAAGAAATTCGATTACTTGCAACAGCGCTTTCCCGATAGGTGCAGTTACAAAAACGAAGAAGGACAAAACAGGATTTCTGTTACTCTCTGGCCGAACCACCATGCGAGATACAAATTACAATATAGACAATATACAATGGTAGATACAAAATCTACCGGAAGATTTAACATTTCCAATTCTGAGCTGACATAATATACAACTGATATTATGGTATGATTTTAATCTTCTTGGCCTATCTCAATACACAATGTATCTTTGGAATATACAATTGTTCACATCAATGTTGAAATCAGTGTCTCACCATACCTTCAAAGCACACTTTTGCACCTGTTTGTAGGCGGCACCTGTAGTGACTGTGATTGGTAGTAGCCTTGCAATATTTCTCACACGTTGACCCGTACCAATCCGTGTCGCAGTATGCACGGACTGCAATATTTAACCTGAAAAATAGTTCACTCCATACAGTTTTAGCACCAAAGGCACACTCTTACGTATTACATGTACATCTCGTGTGCTATTGAAAGATCTCTAAAGTTTAGATCAATCAAAACTCATCATTTTAAAGTATTTATGACTCACTCTGTCCTTCCCCTCAATATGTATTGGGTGTACATAGCTGTCTCTTTTGTAGCAGTAGCTTTGATGTTTATCAGCTTAGAGAATGTGTCCAGGTGGTCATCAATGGAGGTGCCATCGTTGTCATACACCTCCACTCGTATTGTTATTGAGGACTGGAAACAAAAACGTGTTACTCCCATTTTAGTTTGTTATTTAAAACCACAAAATTCCATCCAAACAATAAATGTACCTAAATCAATAACTAGACAAATATATCGATCTGTTGGTTAACTCCAAAGTTATTAATGCTAGTTTTAACTGACGAAACAGGCGTTGATGCTGTGAGTCGATACCAGGATAGAATGGCCCACTGGTACCCACACTGAGCTCATCTATGAACTTTTCCTGTTAGTTTCCTGATCCATAATCACACAGCAGTTCAGGTTCTGTGTAATTGGTTCCATATGGGTATCATATATTTAGGTAAGAACAAACCTACCGGTACTGCTTTGGGCACTGGTATGATGAAAGGATTTGCTTGTCCTTGAATGCTGCTTCCAAAGTTGATTATATTACGGTTGTCTATGTAGTCTGTGTTGCTCTGATAAAGAGAGCAGGGGTTTCCTCCCTCATGGCTGCAATAACATTGAATGACACCATCAAGTCTACAGATAGCAAAGCACAGCATTGATAACGTAGACGTTTATTCATCTACACATGTATCAAAAATGACTTGAAAAACAAGTAGACATAGAAGGCAGATGTTCTCTCAGATGATAAAAAAAAATAAAGTCCAATGTACACAACAACTCGGGCTATGATGGTTTCAAATTCAGACACAGTGATGAACATATTCAAGGCAATTTGGCAAGCAGCACTTCTTACATACTTGTTGTAATAATACAGTTTGATAACCAAAACACAAGACAAGATAATACACAAATCATGATCACAGAAGTGCCAGGAATATAATTGTGAGATAGAAAACTACCCCCAAATGAATGTGTTTGACTCGTGCGTTTTCCGAATAAATAACTTTAATGTACTTACCCATAGATGCACAGAGAAAACTTTGGATCACATTTATCAGAGCACAAAACTTCACAACAGTCCCCGCTGATTGTCATGCCATCTGACCAGTAACTGTTGAATCGAATGTCCAGTTTACCGCCAGTCTTCACACGCTGTAAAACATAAAGATATATAATCGGACATATGGTTGATTGGTTGTTGTTTAACGCCGCACTCATCAATATTCCAGCTATATGGTGGCGGTCTGTAAATAATCGAGTCTGGACCAGACAACCCAGTGATCAACAGCATGAGCAGTTGGGATACGATCACATATGTCAATATGTGTCGACCACACGATCCCGTTAGTCACCTCTTGCGACAGGCGTGGGTTGCGAAAGACCAATTCTGACCCGGATCTTTACGGGTCCGGAGATATGGTAATGGTATAAATAATACATGCAGAGTATGGGACTATGTAGCAATAACGTTGATATGAAGACTTTCTTTCAGTATATGTTGTATCAAAAGAATTATGTATTCCAAAAGATTGTGTACAATGAGTAAACTAACATCATTGAGCCTCTGTAGCTATGTGTTTGACAAGAACTGTGACCTGCTTCGGGAGAACACCTACACAAGAGGATCCTGTTAAATACAAAAAACACAAACACTAACTTAAACAAACATGTGATATGAAACAGCAATTGTGTCAGTGTTAGCCTCGCATAAGCTGTTTTGGTTTGTATTCTTCATACAAGATTAGAACATTTTGTAGAAACTGATGAAAGTATTCAGAATACCAGTGTGGCTTTAATCATGAACATGTAGTTATATTCTTATTCGGCATTCTTCGGTACAAAGGTAGTAGAAGTAGTTTTAATTATTTCGGAGTTCAAAATGTAATAAGGGGGAAATGTCTAATAGATGATGAAGAAGCAAGATGTAATGTTTGTAATCTTCCACTGTTCACGATTTTCAACAGTGAAAAAAACATTTTCTGACAAATCAAATATTTTTGTCTCACTATATCATATTTTGTGCATGTTCAGCAAACATGTCTTCAGCTTTACAATAAAGAAAAATTGTAAAGTAAAATGTATTTCCATTGCTCCCACACTAATGCACTGGTCTCTGCGCATCATTTTGCCAGCATTGTGGCTGTGGGACTAACGGCTTACGATCACCAAATACATGGTGTGTCTGTTCAATCGAAGTAAACCAGAAATCGTGTGTTTATCCTTGGTAATGTGAACTCGATAATCCTTAAATATATCGTAGTGTGTGCTTTGATCCTTAAGAAACTACGTTGTCAATACTACACTTCAAAATTTAATGGCATATGCAGCAGCTATATCTCTAAACATGTATGGTCAATAGTCGGCAGGGTAAATATATACTCTCCAAACCAAGTAACGCACAGGTGATATTGATACATGAAATTTCAACATATTGTACTTCAATCTGCCGTTGCAGGTCGCCAATATATTCAGTACCATCTGTCATTTATGGGGGCACCGATATCAACAAAGCAATTCTGCGCATACTAAGTGGTAGACCCCGGATTATCACTGCGGTGCAGGTACATCCGAGTACTTCATTTACAGAATCGCCATAGCAAATGTAACTGCAGGTTGAGTGTCAACGCAAACCATTCGTAATCGAAGCTGTACTGGAAGCTGGAAGACCCTAATTCCCTAATTTGACCCTGTGCTGCGACGACTACATCGACGTTGACGGGTCCAGTGGTGCAATAACGTCCGATTCTGGAATCTACAAACCTGCCGACGCGTATGACATCCAAATGAACATTTTGCCCAGAATTGTGTTGCCCAGGTTAAGCGATATGGTGAGAGTGTCATGATGTGGGGGAAAATATCCTACATGCAGAAATCTATTTTATTTCGCCTCCAGGGCTATTCTGTACAGAGACGAAATCTTAAGGATCCTGGGTGTCACGTTGGCCACAAAAGACAACACCCAATTGGGAACAGACGACTTCACGTATTGACTGTGAAATTTGGCTGCAACTGATCCAGAATTACTCGTGTTATCTTACTTTAAAGTTTGCAGATTACATTCGTGAAAATACACCTATGCGTTTCTTTTTTGGGAGAGTATACATGATAAACTGATGTACAGACAATTACCACTTTACAAAAAAAAACAATGTTAAGGGTATCATGCTGACATGTATTATCTTGATAATCGTCTGGACATCAGCTCCGGCAAATATTCTCACATCAAATTGAGATGCGTGATCTTACTGAAATTCTGTTCGAATTGTTCAAACCAAACGCACTTCCTTACCCGCATAGCTTATACATAGAACATCTAAAATGAACTGTACCGTTAGACTCAGCAGTTTTCTGGCTACATCTCAATGACCTGTAATTAACGTCTGAACCAGACAGACCAGTGACAGCATGAGGGGTACGATAAAAAAAGTAATGACCAGGTTTATCATTGTATAATTACCCAGTCCTCGATTTTTCTATGGCATTAGAAATTCGTTTCGTTTAAGACTAGTCCAGTGGTCAAGCGACAACCTTATTTCACTATCTAAATAAGCAGTTATGGTGCGTGACATGTGTTATCTAAAAGATTAGAGGCCGGAAATACAATGAACAGTGTCACGTTTTCTTTCATTGATGGGCATATAATTTTGTCAAGGGTATGATCATTCTGAAAAGAAACACAGAGGCTATCCCTCGTGGCTATGGTGACGAACGCCGAGCTAAGGTCATACATTATTTAACCAGGTTTCTGATACTGCTTCTTACTTTTGCATTTCCTGTCAGTTATTATTCACTTTCTACATGTGCATGATGAATTTTTAGAACGCGTCACTGGTAAGTGTCCTATGAAGGGGCAAGAGGTATCTCGTGACTGTTTAAATTCACATGAAAATACTATCAATGAGTTCACACAACATGTGCATCAATTCAAGTATTCCTCACACAGTAGGGCGTGTGCTGATTATTAGAGCTCTGAGAGTTAAGCCGACCCACCATATTTCCCATTCATAGACTGATAATGGCATTGAGTGTTCATGGCTTCCCGTATGTGTTAAGGTATAGAATAAACATTGATTATAACGCCTTAAGTTATTATTCATTAAGAGTATCAGTATTCTCAGAGAACTGATTATTCGTTCACTTTGAACTTAAGAACATAACTGAACTTGTCTGATATTGATAATGTAGACTGACATACGTGTATTTGTCTTCATTGCAACGCTTAAAAACTAAGGAAGCTCCATGTATGTAAATAATGTGTACATTACAGTCACGTCTAAATTACTTCACACAAACTGAACTACATTGCTTTGATATATATTCCATCGAGAGATTGGATTAACAAAAAGGACACATGAATTCATGCACCCTATTGTAAAGACTACGCATGTAAGTAGATTCATCTTGAGAAGTAAAACATCCTAGTACGATATATGGGTAATATACTTGTGTCCTCTAACTAGCATATATACTCTCATGCTAACTAGACAGCTTCAGGAGATGAAATGTTTACCTACCTTGATAATCAACAGCCAGAGAAGTAAAGCCACGTGTATTCCTCTTGTCTTCATCTTAAATAGCGTTATCCCTTACAGGTGTGCCGATGGCACTGGATAAAGATCGGATATCAATTACATAATACAACTCACTGGTTTATCCGGTGGTCGTAACTTCCCTTTAACTCCAGTGACACGCAGTGAATATAACAGGGTTCATTTGTTCTAATTTGCCGTGTTGCGGAAATACATAGAAAATACGACGTTAGTCAACCTGTTTACATCAACATTGAATGTTGGAGCTGTAATTGGCGCTCCTCCAGGGTCATGGGTAAGGAAGTAGAATATTTTTTGTCTGGCTTCACTTCATGATTGAGATATGCTATGCGAAAATAGTAGGTATATTATGGGGGTTTTAGGTGTAAATCCAAGAACATACGTCAGTGTCTGGTATTGAGGGAACAACTCTCTCTCCCAATACAACGTTGTGACAGTCACGTACCGGGCTGTCAGCAGACTAAACACTACAAGACACTTTATAAAACGCATGTATTCAGTAAGAAAGAAACAATATTGTGTATGCGGCACTTGGAACGTCCTGAACGTGTGTTTGACATTGGTTTGTTACAGGACACGTTGTTGCCCAAATACTACATGCACAGGCAAAGTGTAGCGCAAATAGGGCTGCGCAACAGAGAGAAAAATCACCAGTCTTTCTATATGTGAGCGAAGCGAGCAAAAGTTGCTTCCCTCGCTTCGGTTCGAAAAATATTTTTAATATTAAATTAAAATATCGACACCAACAAAGGTAAACACCCTTTTTCTAACAGGATTGTGCTCTCAGATTTCCAACCTCATAATTAGTAATTACTCACGTACAATATATTCAATTAACATTTTAAGCTACACTCGTGACATGTAAAATCGTTTTTCGCCTCCATTACCCCTGTCGGCTTCCGGTTCAAAACTTAATTAGTGCTAAAATAAAATATTTATGTACCCTTTCACATAAGATATAACTGAACTAGTGTTCAAAATTCCGTTAACCCAAACCCACTCCATCATCCAGGAATAGCTCACATGGGAAACAGGAAGTGTTCTTCCTATGGTAAAGAGTAATATTGTGACTGCTGTGTCACGCTACACTGTATCACAATGACATGTGAACAACTGAATCTGGATCAGACAAATCAGTGACAGACTGCATTAGGGATATGATCATACACTCATAACCAGGGTTATCATTGTATAATCACCTAGTCCTCATTATTCGATATAGTTAGAAACTAGTTGTTCAAGTCCAGAGAAATACTTGTCTTTTTTACGAGGCGGTAATCATGTGTAGCATGTGTAGGAAGCTGAAAGCCAGACATACAATGAACACTTTTGTTTCAATGATATGCTCTCAGATGTAAGTTTGAGGAAATAAATACTCATTGTTTAAAGAAACGAAAGCTGTCATCTCGTAATTATAAGGTGTCACGAAACATGACCTGAAGCTTGCGAAACTCCAAACGCTAATGCTGTTATATACAACTCTAAAAAAGTTAAGCATTCCCGCTAATCTTTACGAATTAACATCGGCTAACACCTGTGGTGTGCGTGCACAGTACGTTGGTAGATCTGCATGGTTTTAGGTAAGATCGCGACTGCAAGAAAACACAAAAAGCCAGTTTAAATTTCCTTCAACATGTTACTAATGGATATGACACAATCATCTGTTTGGCTCAAAATGATGCCTATTACAAGTATGGATCTAGACAGAGGATCAGGCACCGTGGCGTATATGTGATGAGACAAAAATGTTTCTTTGTAACCTGGGCACGTTGTAGAATCAATATTTAGTGTACCCTCCACCTTCTTGGATACCTGTCTGTACCAAACCCCCGCCAGAGTATTCCAATCAGCTGCAGAGGAAACTGTCTCCATTCTTGATGCAAAGCTGCTTCTAACTCAGGTAGAGTTTGAACAGGTGGTACACGGGTTTGTATCCGTCGCCTGCTAACGTCGCAAAAGTGACCTGGGAGGTCAAGTCCGGACTTATGGCGGGTGACGGAAGGAAGGTGACAGCAGTAGTTTGAATGAAAGCTGCCCCTGCACGAGAATGTCGTAGCCTAGCGTTGTCATCCATGAACACAGGTCTGGTAGCAAGAGGATGATTATCCAAAACGGCTCAACAACGGGATCAAGCACATTCTCGATATATTGACCACCCGTCAAATTCCAATTGTCCGCAACTTTACAGTCATGAGAGACACATTCCCAGTACATGGCGGATCTCCACCGATGGCAACAGTCAGTTGAATTGTCTTGCTGCAAATATCTTTTTTCGCTGCCTCCACACTCTCAAGCGTCACTCAGTTACATGAAAAATGTTACGGCTTTCATCAGACTGTTGAATTCCTTGCCAATCCTCAGATCCAAGGGTTTGCTTGGTAAACACCAAGCTAAGCGTGTTTTTGGTGACCTTTGAGGACCTTTCTAGAAATGTACCCGGCTCTCATTAAGGCTATTCAGGACAACTGTTAAAAATGGTAGACGGTGATACTTCAGAACAGTGCTTTTTGACTAATTGTTGTTGTCAAGTGAGCAACAATAGCACCCTCTCTTAACGATTTGACGTCACCCTGTTGTCCAGGACGTGGGCGATCCATCACCTCATTGGTATCCCTGTATTTTCTCACCAAACAACTGACAACTGTGTAGTAGACTTTCATTTCCCGACCAGGAAATGTAGGTTTAAATGGGTTTTTTATCTCTGGCCATCTGATATTCCTCTTCCTACTATATTGGCAGAGGAAATGATTGAACACTGTAACCCATGCAGAATAAATACGGACACGTATCATGTACATAAACTGCACTTGAGTAAATTCGTGAGTTTGCTACTGGACATGGCCCACAGGGTGTTTGGGAGACACTTTTCACCAAGTACTCTTGCAATAAGTTGTTACATAAACATTATCATCATGCGAATAATCCAACACAAGCTGAACCTGAATATAGTTCTGTTAGAGGTCAAAAAAGAGGTGTCTAAATGAATAATCTTATAACAATAATGTGAAGACCTAATGGATTCGATGAAACTTCATCTTTCAGCCAAGGTTATACATAATGTCATTTGGTTTGGGATACAACTACTCACACTAGCATTTCCTGTCAGTTTTATTCATTTCTAGTTTGTAGCCAACACAGTCCTGATATCTTACCGGCCAATATAATTCCACTCACTGGATATCTACTTGTCCTTGGAACCATTTATTTGTCTCGGCCTTGCAGACTAGAGTAAACTTCAAAGGTGGCATTCGGTTCTCATCAGGTTGTTAAAATGAAAACCTCCTCATGTGTATAATATATTTGTGGCGGGTGTATCTGATATGACTTGTTCTCCGTAGCCAGTGATGATAGTTATTTAAAAACAGATGAGGATGAATCGATGATTTCACACAAGATCTGCATCACTTCAACCATTCATGTTCATGCTCTAATTATTCAGGGTTAAACCCGACCATGAAGCACCATGGTCAATATTGTATCCCATATTGAATGAAACTGACTATATCTGCCTCACTGATTTGTATTTTGATCATATATAAAAGACAGTTGGTAACGCTTTGAGGGATTATTTGATGATTAGAAAACACGCCATTTTTGTAATATTGCAGTTACCGGGTTAAGAGTTCACTCTAAGCTTTCTAACGAGATTGAACTCGTCTGATATTTATATAACAAACGGACATGACTTTGTTCGTCTCTATTGGTTAAGTGAAAGTATGGAAATGATATTGCATACATTACATCTAATTTTCTTTTAACAACTTGAACTTGATCATTGCTTGGTTATAGTCTCGATCGAAGGGAGAACGTGAATGTATTGGCTAACAAAAACAATGAGTAGATATGAACGCATGCAGAAATATTGTACAGACTATACACATAGGTCAGTTTATAACGAGGAGAATAAAATCCCAGTATGATATATGTGAAGTGTACTTATACCCTGTAACTAGTATATGCTAACTGAACCACGTTGGGAGATGTTTATAGACCTACCCTGATAATCAGCAGCCAGAGAAGTAAAGCCACACATCGATGTTTCCCCCTTTTCCTCATCTTCGATGGTGGAAAGTACTGAATGCAGATCGGACGGCAAACACTTTATACAGCTGACGGGTTTATCCGAAACTGCCTTTTAACTTCAGTGACACACATTGGGGCTCACGTGTTTCTTTTTATGTTTCTATTGTGTTGTGAGGCGGAAATGCATCAACGGTGTGAAATTAAAGAAAGCTGTTTTTTGAACTAGTGCTTTTTCGTCCTCTTACTTGTATATGCTAATTGGACCACTTTACGAGATATGCCTACCCTGATACCCCGCAGCCAGAGAAGTAAAGTCGCCCATCGACGTCTTCCCCTTGTCGTCATCTTCAATGGTGGTATCCTTAAACCTGTTTCAAATGTGCTGGATGCCGGTCAGACGCCAAACACTTTGTATATATGTATGTATGTATGTATGTATGTATGTATGTGTGTGTGTGTGTGTGTGTGTGTGTGTGTGTGTGTGTGTGTGTGTGTGTGTCTGTGTGTGTGTCTGTGTGTGTGTGTGTGTGTGTGTGTGTGTGTGTGTGTGTGTGTGTGTCTGTGTGCGCGCGCGCGTTTACGTTGAAAATTTGTTTGTATAGTATGACCAGAAATTATTGAGAATTTTAGGAATATGTTTAATTGCATTTTTAATATAAACAACCTTGACCAGCTATCAAGTGCTTGGTTTCATTCAAGAGAGACAACTCCGTTAATCCCTTTTTCATTAGTTTGTGAAGTGTTATCCCCCTTTGTTTACTTGCTAGCAGACGACATTTTCAGAAATCCTCAGTATGGATGATTTATAGAAGAGGAAGTTTGATTTTAGAGTATTATAACAAGGAGATCAGGTCAGCTAAAGTGATTTCAAGTAGGACAGGCATCCCTCTGTCCACTGTTTATCGGTTTTTTGAAAAATACTGCAAATGGATATGGCATTGAGCACCGGGGAGGCGCAGGTAGGCCCAGAAAATTGACTGTCGGTGACAGGAGGCGGCTTGGTATTCTTGTTTCTAAAAATAAACTAAGGAGTTTAGAAAACCTAAGGCTGGATATGATTGATAGACGAACTGTGGCTGTCTGTAAGGAGACAATTAGAACTGAGCTGCATGCAATGGGTTGGCAGAAATGTCGAGGAATTCCATCACCGATCATGAAACCTGAACAAAAGGAGCGAAGGTTGAACTGGTGCTTACAGCATAGAAAATTTAACTGGGACAATGTGATTTTCTCAGATGAAAGTTCTGTGTGGCTGTTTCCTAATACACTGAAATTCTGGACCAAACAAACTGAAAAACATTTGTATCAGCGCCCAAAGTACAGTCCGAGATTTAACGTGTGGGGTGGCATATCTGTGTTAGGGGCAACGCCCCTCTGTATTTGAAGGGGATATGATCAGTGAGCGGTACACAGATATTCTCGAGGGACATTTACTTCCATCTGTTCACGTGTTCTATGGAAATCTTTGGATTTTCCAGCAGGACAACGACCCAAAACATCGTTCAAAGCATTCACAGGCCTGGTTTCGGACCCAAAATATGACATTATTAGATTGACGAAGCTATAACCCTGACCTACATCCAATAAAAAATGTTTGGGGACTTATGAAGGAAATTGTCAATAAGAAAACTCTAACAAATATTGCTGAAATGAAAGAAGAGGTGGGCCGATATTGGGACAGCATGGACCACGACTTTCTAACTTCTTTGATCAGAAGTATGCCCCGCCGCATTGAAGCTTGCATTGCTGCCCATGCAGACTTTACAAAATACTAACTGTTCACCTGTGTTTGAATCTGGAGTTATGTTCTGCTAATAATACGTGAGTAATGAGTGAAAAAAAAGTTTACAATCTTAAATTCTCAATAATTTCTGGTTGTACTGTAACTGCGATTGTGTGCGTGCACGTATACACGCATATTTGAAAAAAGGGGGTGAATTAAAGGTCACATGCAACGTAAAACACAACTTTGCAGATTCTGATACTTTTTTGATGTGGACCTACCGAAACAAATCATCAAAAATGCAAATTCAACTTTTTAAGTTGAAAAATAACGCAATGAAAAAAAACCACTCGAAATCGGAGTTCAAACGATTCACTAATTTTCCCCCAGCGCTTCGGAAAAAAGTGGTTTCAACAGCTGGGCTGCGCTGCGTTGGGCTGCGCTCATAGCATATGCGCAGTGAAATAGGTTCGCGCAGCTTGGAAGCGGGTTGTCCGGTGAATACTCGGTGAAGGCTTTGGTGTGAGCTATTTTTTTAATGTTTTGTTTATATTTCACAGGCGCGAGCTGTTTATATGTTATGACAGTAGATTGCCGATTTATGTCGTTGTCACAGACAAAACTCAATGTCTGTTTTATCGACACCTATCTGTCTGCCCGCCTGTCTTCTAATGACAATATTCAATACACAACTTCGATCACTGACCACATGCAATGTGAACTTAACACCTATCAGGCTATACACCATAAACAAAACACATTGATTTATGGCCCAAGTTCGGTCTCTGTCCCCATTATGTAATTACACAGACAGGTAGGTGTGATACTTGTACACATGAAATGTTATGATGTCTGTTGATTGCAAGATGTTATACACAAAAAATGAGCATGTATTTACAAAACCCAACATCTCTATATAGACACAAACAATGAGCCGTGAGGGCATCTGCAAATGAACCAGCCGTTACACTTGAGTGCACACCCACCCGCTCTGACTGGGTTCGGTATCCCAGCTTCTTCGTTTCTAGGGAAGTGAACTCAAGTACAAAATACTGCACTTTTGATTTGCGATTGTACGCTTATAAATTTGTTTATACGTTTTTTCATAATCAGCAATGTATATTATATGTCATGAATAAGTGATACTTGTGTTTTAATTATGTTTGATTTTTTGATTGCATGTGACCTTTAAAATAACAATTATGAGCGAAGATAAATCGGGAAGCAGAAACCGCGAATAGAGAGCTAAGGGCATTGTAGGGACAATGACAATAGCAGCCATACAAAGTACGTGGCGAGGGGATGGGGGAGAGTGCGAGTTTCACTTGTAGCCATAGTACCACCAGATATGTTCCTGTTATAGAATCCCTTCATTATTTAAGTGCAGTTAACACCTGCTCACTTTTGATCCCTTCCATACAAAATTAATGCACTCGAAACTTCCGTGTTTAATTCTACAACTTCCTCCCTTTGATCACAAGTTTCTACTTTCTGTGCAAACATTGATGTCCTGTTTCGAATCTGCCGTATCATCTTTGAAATGAATAGAATATCATGCAGTAAATGGCAAAAAATTTTAGAAAAAGGAGAGGGTATATCCTAATATTCCTGGCTAGGTAACATTCCTATACCCTGCTGGGTGATCATTTTCAAATGAACATTTAAATATGCAGATAGTTATAAAAAATACTCCTTACACATCATTCAATAATCATGAAATAAATCTATACAATCGATTTCAGTTTGATAAGACTTCGCATCAAACCAGGTTCCAGTGTCCCTTTTTGCAAAACTTTGAAGCGGAAGGATTGTGATGGTGTTGTGTTTTGTTTTGAAATAAAGTGAATATGGCACTGTAACAAAATCGATAAAACATTTTAGTCTTAGCCGAAATCTCGAGCATGCCAAGTAAAATGGCAATTTTTTTCAGTGAAAGATGCGAATACAAGATTTACCAGGCCCCGATTTCTCGAAACAAAGTTTTTATTCAAATTTCAAGCTGTGTTTGACCAAATCAAACAAGTGAATTTTTAACTCAACTGTATTTTTTAAAATAAATAAGCCCATACAAACTTAAGTAATCTATCCACCAACCTCAAATCTTGAACTATGTTTGAGTTAATATTGATTTCAGTTCATTCTGGAAATGCATTTTCCTGTGTTTTCTCAAATTTGATTAAAAACTCAAACTTAAGTCTAAATTCAGACGTATGTTTGTTTAGAGAAATCGGGGCCAGAACATGTAACACACCTATTTTGAGCTAACAAACTGCACCAGTCTTAACAACTGCTTTCAATCTTAATCTGTTAGATCTGTCTAAATATCATTTTGGAAAATGCAGTTGTTTATCAGCTACTGAAGGCACACTCTCACTCCCGTGTGAAGGAGGCACTTGTAGTGACTGACCTTGCAATGTTTACCACACGCAGGCCCGTACCAGTCCAGTTGCAGTAAGCACGGACAACAATCTTTGAAACCTTTGTCTCGAAATCTCGATATGTGGGGTGAAACAATTGTGGTCAATAATTAAGGCTTAAAGTTTGTTTTATTTGCAATATTGAAATGGCTACTACTTTATAATATCAGAGACAAACATGCAGAGGCTAAAATAATATGTACATTATGTAATAATGCATATTTATAAACTAATCTTTTTATGTCCATCTGTATCAGTAAATACAAGGAAATATTATCTAACATTCATATTTGTAAGTTAGGTGATATATCATTTTAATTATTCCATTCATATCACGGTCAGGGGACACCATTCATGGGCCTCACACAATGTGACAATGAGGGAATTGTACAAAGATTCACCACAAGCGATCAAATTGCTCCTGGTGGGCCAACCTATAATAATGGCATTTTTCTTTCATTCTTCTTATCGGTTGATCAATACAACGTCCAAGGCATCTACACATTGATCTTTTCATAAGGGTCTTTCTGTGAGATGTTCTCAACATCGTTGTCATCCAAAGACTCTATCGTTTCATAAGGGTCTTCCTGTAAGAGGTCCTCCACATCGTTGTCATGTATGACAGTGTACTCTGCATCCTCTGCATCGCCCTTTTGACTCCCCGGGTCAAGGGTCATATCTCCAGGGACTGGGTGGATGTATGACGTAACATTAAGGCGTGTTCCGACTTCATCAAGACGTGCGTGACCATCTGGATATCCGCCTTGTTGGGAGGGCGTTCACTGTCTCATCACAGTGTGTGTCGAGTGTTTCTACATGTCCGTCATGGAGTGCTACTTCGTCACCATGACGTGCGTTGTCATGCGGAGAACCTCTTGCATCCTGTTCAATTACTGGATCAAGGATGAGATCTTCAGAGACTTGTTGGAGTGTTGCCATGTCAGGAAGACTTGCCTTGTCATCTGGAGAAACGCCAAAACCATGTAGACTCACCTGGTCATGAGTCATATCTTCAGATGATAGGGGGAGCTTTGTTGTGTCGTCACAGTTTGTGTCGAATGCTGCTGCATCCCCAAGACGCGCGTTGTCAACTGGAGAAACGCCGAATTGTGCAATCACATCATCAAGAGTCATATCTTCAGTTGCTAGGTGAATGTTTGATGTGACATCAGAGAGTGTGTCAACTGTTGCTACGTCGCCAAGACGTCCATTGTCATCTGGATAACCGCTGAAACCCTGGAGACTCTCTGGGTCAAGGGTCATATCTTCGGGTGGTAAGTGGATGTTTGAAGTGTCATCACAGTGTGTGTCGTGTGATCCTTCATCTACCTCGAGGAAGCGAAGACTTGTGTAACCAGCCTGGAGATTTTCAGTAACTGCACCAGTTGCTTGGAGGTTTCTATTGCATGGTACATCCATCACAAATGAGCTGAGATAATTTTCGTCTCTATATTGTTCCATCTTGTTCCTTGAAATAGAAATACAACGATTGTTAACGTAAATGCTAAAATGCCTCACAATATTCTAGTAGCTGATCAAGATATCTTAATTTGGATTTGTCAACTTAACGTTTCGTGTTTAGGGTTACATGTGTTATCATAACGGCTATCTACAACCACATCATATAAATTGACTGTTCGTTTCCTGTTTAATCGTGTGCATTGCCTGATAAATTGTTTTGTCATTTTTCTAAAATTGCGCTGGTTACATAGATCCACATTTTTCGACAATGTGAAATTTTCCATACAATTCCAGTTCTAATTGTCGGGTCATAATATACGCCTATAATTGCCAGAATATATTTGATACAAGTATGTTAATCAATGAGTATGTCATGTACCACTTACAATCTTCTTCTCCAGATGCAGAAAGCCACAAGAAGCAGTACAGACATCAGGACAAGTCCTACAGGAGGTAGAATGGCCGACACATATTGGTTTGTGTCCCAGCTGTCATGTGGACTCTGAAACACATCCATATTGACATGCAGTAATTTGAATTCAAAACGTCAAAGAACGTTTTCTTTCTCTTCTTTAAATATTCAATTTAAATGGGTTTATTTGTTACTATCAAAATTATGTATATCAAGGACTAAGTGTTAGTCTACCTTAATCCGTACGAGGGACAGTCACTAGGCTAATATTTCTTAAGGTTGCATGGAATTATTTTCCAACTCGGAATCATCAAGACTTATGTATGTTACTTTCCTTACAAGTCTTGATGATCCCGAGTTGGAAAATAATTCCATATAACCTTAAGAAATATTAACCTAGTTACTTGTACGGATTACGGTAGACTAACGCTTAGTCCCTGATATACATAATTTTGATAGCAACAAATAAACCATTTAAAAATTGAAAAGGATCCCCAGTGAATTGGGAGCTAGACTTGCTTCATTTAGGGGCTTTAGCATTGCAAGGAGGGCTAGGCAGGAGGGAAAATAATGTGGTTAAGGGACTGTGAGACAGACTAGGATTACAGGCAAGAAAATAGTTTCAAGCAACCTTCTCCTAATACAGACACCATACATCACTGACTCGACTACTAGAGAACGCCGAATATTGCTGAATGTGGCTTTTCACATATCAAAATCCAATAAACTCAGTAAATGTTACATTAGGTCCTAGAAGCCAATAATGGTATACATAATGGTTACACAAACAGAAGCAAGACATCGGCCACCACTGTTGGCATTGTGGGGGTCACCTTCAGGGTTGCCTTCTCTTCTTCTCGGGGAGGGTACAACGGAAGAGGCAGATATTCATTGATGATTTCATCAGGGTTGGATTCGAAGATTCTAGCTAATGAATCAGTCTGTAAAAAGGAGCCATTCTCCCCAGCAAAATAGAGTTGCACGTACGTTGTAGTATAACTGAAATGCATGTTAAAACACAATCTTTGTTACGAACATGATATTCATTGAGGGACAGAGTTCTCAAACACGGTTTGTTTGACCGGTTCAGCAGCATCTACTTGCATTCTTTCTGTGCTTTCCACAGTAGAGTATAGTTGTACGTACGTTGTAGTATAACTGAAAAACAAGTGAATCATAAACTCAACTGCAGGACGGAACATTAAAATATCAAAGTCACTGTTGAGCCATATGATCTTGTACTAGTCAACATCATTTTGCTTGTCACTTACTTGCTTTCTTTCTTTGTATTTGTTGTAAACTTGACATCCACTGTTCCTGGAATTCCCCCGAGTTCGGTGATGAATCTGTTCAAGCCATCAGCCAGGTCACCTCTATTTGTATGACCGATCTCACCCAGGAGCGTGATGTTGACAATATCTAGGTACAGATTTACAAGAATGTCATTCACATTGAAGTGTTTATAATGGATTTGGACTGGACTTACAGATTTGTAGTGATACTGCTAAATATTTTGAACAGCCGTGAATTTTGAAATGATTGACTTACACTGAACACCCACAGTTCAAAGATAAAACATTCATGAACATAACAGAAAGTATATATTAAGTGTACTTACCAACACTTTGGTTGCATCTTTCTCCTACCCACGCAAAATCACAGTCACACTTGAACCGAGGTGCCGTCAAGAGATCTGGTGTACAATGGCCCATGTTACAAGGGGAACTGTCACAGAAGTTAACTTTATCTGCGCATGCCTCTCCAGTCCACTCAACTGGGCATGCGCAGCTGAAGTCTGTTTCGTTTCCGTCACATGTCCCTCCGTTCAAACATGGCTCCAGTGCACATTGGTTGATGATGTTTTCACATTGCGTTCCTAAACAGAGTAGGAATCACATGGCAAATATATAAACATCACGACTTATTAGATAGACTTCTTGCCATCGGGTAATGTTGCATTTAACGATTTTTAACCACTGTGGAGATTTTACTTTACGGAGTTTATTTTCACAACATGAACTCTTTACGATGTTTCACAGCCATAACAGTTAGGGGAAACGGATTTCAAGTATGGCTGCCATAAATTTGCCAAATACACCCTATATTGCTGGTTCCCATTGAAAGTCTGTCAGTGGATGGAACACAGTCGACTCACCGTTGACCCCTTCCACACAAATGCACTCGAAACTACCAAGTGCATTTGTACAATTGCCCCCCATGTTGACAAATTTGGTCAGTTTCTGTGCATTCATCGATGTCCTGGTTGCAGTTGTCTCCCTTCCAACCTGCAATATAGTTTATTAAAAATACATGAAGTTTATGCGGTAAATTGCACAATGTTTCATAAAGAGTAAACAGTGAAATCCTGTTAATTCCGATATCCCGCTGGATGATCACTGTCAGATGAACGTCTAAATATAGCAAATAGGTATTAATCATTGCCCCTGATTCAATCATCCGAGCACTTGAATGATGCTTTCTGGACACTCGGGTCGCAATGTACTTTGCCTACACTTTAATGCAGAAGGATCGTTATACAACAGAAGACATAAACCCATGTTTTATTTCGAAACAATAAACGGAACGCTTGTATTCCTGTCTGGTCGAAATCTCAAATGGCAATGGCAGATGCAAGATTAACCGGAAAAAATAACACTTTCCATTTTGACCTGACAAAATATAGTTTTTAAATATGTCAACCTTTGGTCAATTAGTAACTACGTTTCGTTTTTCCTTCTCAATAACCCAAAGGTCTATATAATTAGTCACATCAACGTTGCCTCCAACTTTGTGATCATACCTTCAAAGCACATTTTAGCTCCTGTGTAGGGGTGGCACGTGTAGTGACTGTGGTCAGGAGTGGCCTTGCAATGTCTCTCACACGAAGACCCGTACCAGTCCGGGTCACAGTAGGCTCGGACTGCAATCTTTAACCTGGAAAATATATCGCAGTATACAGTTTGAGAATCATAAGCAATCACTTATATAATACGTGTAAACCTTGGGCATGATGTTTACCCACAACAGTCAGATTAACGTTATGTTGGTGCTGCATTGTTTCGAAGTACTTATGAATTAAGAAGATATAAATAATATTTTCTCTGTTCTCTCTCTGCATCATCATATTTATGTCTTAATCTGACTCACACTGTCCTTCTCGATAATGTGTATGGGGTGTACATAGCTGCCTGTTCTGTATGAGCAGCGTGGATGTTGATCAGCTTAGAGAGTGTGTCCATGTGGTCATCACCGGAGGTGTCATCGTAGTCATCCACTTGCACCATTATTTCTATGGAAGACTGGATAACAGAAATTGTAAACACTGTTCAGTTTGGTTCAATGCACCTGAATGGTTTTGTTTTTGTAAGTGTGCTTGTTTAACGCCACCCGCAGCAATATCCCAGCTATATGGCGCTGTTCCTGAATCAATAAGAAGACAAACATATCCATTTACGTTCTATTTGTATGTTGTCAAACGTCCAGGTTCTTACTGCTTGATCACAGTGACTTTTTAAATAATGAAGGGTGAATCAGAGGTTTTTATCAGGACGCAGTGACCCGCTGTCATTCTGAGCTTTCCCTCAGTGACATGATATCACGAGAACTGTGTTTGTTAGAGTCCTCGACTAATAGGGCAGTTTAGGTTCATGTGAGTTGGTGTGCAGATTTATGGCAATTTGACATGTTCCCTCTGTCTGAAATATAGATTGATGTAAAAATCCTACCGGTAGTCCTTTGGGCACTTGTATGATGAAGGGATTTGGTGTTCCTCGAATGGTGCTTCCAAAGTGGATTATGTTATGGTTTTCTGTGTGGTACGTTGTGGTCTTATAAAGAGAGCGTGGCTTTCTTCCGTCTTGGCTGGAATAACATGAGTTTATTGTTTTACACCATCAGATCTACAGGTTACATTGAAAACAAGGAATTCTATGTAGCCAGAATGAATTGAAAACAGAATAGGTATTGAAGGCAGGAATTCATTCTTTTGATAAATAGCTTCAAACGTGCACAACAAATGGCATTCAAAGGTAATACGGAATTAAGTGACAAGCAAAAAATATTCGATTTTAAAAGGAACAACCTTGCCATCCTTGTAGTATTATAATTACATGGTGATAATGCAAACTACACAAGAAGATAAACAAATAAGGATTATAAGGACAACACCAAAAATGTTCTTTATTTGATATAATTATCCATGTTTATTTATAGCAACAGGGACCAAGGTCAATTATTTAAACGACACATACTAGCCTACAAATGGGTCAGAGGATTTGTTTGTTGGTTTATTTAACGCCGCACCAATGTTCCAGCTGTATGGCGGCGGTCTGTAAATATTCAAGGCTGGAACATACAGTCGAGTGTTCAACATCATGAGCATCGATCTTCGCAGCTGGGATACGGTGACATGTGTCAACCAAGTCAGCGAGCCTGACCACCCCTTAACACAAGCATGGGTTACTGAAGATCTATTCTATGCCGGATCATCACGCGTCCCTACAAATTGGAGACTGTAACCAACTGAATATAGCTGGCTAGTGTGTTTTCTCGATAAAAATTATAATGTACCTACCCATCAATGCGCAAGCAAAACATAGGGTCACACGTATTTCTGCACAAATCAGGGAGCTCATTGTCACAGCAGCGTCCACTGTTTTCCTTGCCATCTGACCAGTAACTGATGAATCGAATGTCCAGTTTACCGTCAGTCTTCACATGCTGTAAATCACGAAGATAGATTGAGAAAAAGGGTAAATGTATAAATTTTGATAATCTCGAATATGATGTAACCACACGACTTTCTACCGGTATATATTGTCCCCAAAGCATTTCCCAATTGAAAACTGTGTTCAATCCAAGAAAATCAGGAATCCAATGTTAAATCTTGATGATCAGTATTCGAAATCTGGCGATATGGCTGAAATATTGCCGATGTGACTTAAAATCTTAATTCACTCACTCACTCGAAATCCTTAAACATGTCATGCTGTTGACTGGTGAACATGACATTGCCTTTATTCACAATTACATCTAGTTCAAAAGACATTGGCATTTCCATATGTGGCTACTTGGGTGGCTATGAATGTGTTCTTCAAGTATATTTTATGCTGCAAATAAGGGTTTCCGAGATTGGCATGCACCCATGCAAATGTGATATACAGTATCCACATTGTAGTGCACAATTCTTTAATTTCAATAGTGCGAAAGGATATAATTCTGTACCCTTACACATATCTTTCCCACATGCAACTGATTATTTATGGCGTTCACTTATCATTCATACCTTAAGTTTGCGTTGAGGTTACCTGCTATTATATATATATTAATAGTGGATATTTGTAAAGCGCCAGTGTCCACCCACTGATGCATGCTCATGGCGCATTAAAACTATTTACAGAAATAGGGAAAATGTCAATTGTAGGCTTCAGTAAAAAGGAATGTCTTTAGGGCCTTCTTAAAAGAGTCCAGGGTCGGGGTGCGTTTGATTTGGACCGGTAGAGAGTTCCATAAGAGAGGCGCGACATTCTGGAAACTCCTGTTTCCAAAAGAGGAGAGCCGAGCTTGAGGAACTTTGAGGAGCTGTTGATCCTGGGAACGTAGATCTAAAAGAGACAGCGTTGCCACGTCACCAGAATCCACTAAGATACCTTAGATCATTAACAGCTCTCAGGTGCAAGGTCTCTGTTGAATGCTGCGGACGGTAAGCAGACTGATATTGACTATCATATGTATATATCTGTAAACACGCCTGGTCAATATAAGGCATGGGCTAAATGTCCACGGCGAAGCAATTCGGGCCAGACTCCTATGATCATGGGTTTAAATCCAGTTTTCACTCTGATTATACCCCGTTTGCGCCAGCCTGGCTTTATCCTATGATCATGGTTTTAAATCCAGTTTTCACTCTGATTATACCCCGTTTTCACTCTGATTATACCCCGTTTGCTCCAGCCTGGCTTTATCCTATGATTATGGTTTTAAATCCAGTTTTCACTCTGATTTTACCCCGTGTGCTCAAGCCTGGCTTTATCCTATGATCATGGTTTTAAATCCAGTTTTCACTCTGATTATACCCCGTGTGCTCCAGCCTGGCTTTATCCTATGATCATGGTTTTAAATCCAGTTTTCACTCTGATTATACCCCGTTTGCTCCAGCCTGGCTATATCCTATGATCATGGTTTTAAATCCAGTTTTCACTCTGATTATACCCCGTTTGCTCCAGTCTGGCTTTATCCTATGATCATGGTTTTAAATCCAGTTTTCACTCTGCTCCAGCCTGGCTATATCCTATGATCATGGTTTTAAATCCAGTTTTCACTCTGATTATACCCCGTTTGCTCCAGTCTGGCTTTATCCTATGATCATGGTTTTAAATCCAGTTTTCACTCTGCTCCAGCCTGGCTTTATCCTATGATCATGGTTTTAAATCCAGTTTTCACTCTGATTATACCTTGTTTTGTCAGCTCCAGCCTCGCTTTATTTAGTGGGCATCCATTCCTGCAATTTTCAATCCCTTCACAATTTTATTTCTATAAAAATTGAATTGCGTTTATTATGAATTTATGATTTTTTAAAGTCACGATATGGCTGAAACTCACTCACTCATTCACACCTGCAATTTTCTCATATGAAGCTGAGATGCTGTGATATAACTGAATTTGTGTTCAAAGTGACGTAAAACCAAATCCACTCCATCCATCTAGAAAAGTTTCCATTCAAAAAGTGATATTGTGACTTCTATTTCACGCTTTCAGCAACTTCACTCAGCAACTTCACTCGGCCCGGCTTTGTCCCAATGACATGTAAATAGAAGCGACAAAACCCTTTCCACACCCATAAGAAATTTCTGCTATGTGACAAAATCATGAGCATATGTTTTGTCAGCAGGATTACAGCTGTACAATGTTGTTTGTAAACAAAGCGAGTCTACACCAGAACATCCAGTGATTGTCACCATGCGAAATGACAGAGCACGTGTTTATGAATCACTATGAAATAGTGACGATACCAGGTGTTCGCGAAAAGGTGAGCGTATCTTGCCCCATCGGTGACGCCTGTCATAAACATATGCAAAGTCAATTGTTCACCTGAAATAATTCGGGAACGTATGGTATAAGTCAAAACAGGGAATTGCACCTGACATCATTATTGTCACTTTTGTACGTTAAAAGTTGTGAAATGTAAACACCGAAGGCTGCAGCTGTTGGTATATTGCTCTGATGCATCACATGCCCACCACATGTCTTCTATAAAACTTTTTGAAAGCCCTCCTTGGGCCTTGAATGTAGTCGCTTTGATCAAACTTCTGAGCAAGAGTTGTATGACGCTCTTTGAAATCTTGTTGAAAGGCCATGCTCAATTGTACCTCAAATGTAAACACCAAAGTCTGGAGCCGTTGGAACATTGCTTAGCATGAAAGGAAAGCTGACTTTTGGGAAGTTGAAATCATCCCTTCTGTCATACTTCCTTGTGGATAGTTTTTTGTCACTCGGAATCTTTATGCATAGATTTATATATGAAAAAGGCGTTCTCACTTGTCTACTAAATTTCAAGATCAGATGTGGCCCTATATACATTATGATATGTCGTTTGATATGTTATATTAAATACGATATTTCGGATATGACACTTTATACAACTTATGTTGGATGTTGCGCAATATACAGCATATGTTGGATGTGACCCTGTATACAATATGCTATGTCTGGTGTGACGCTATATGCAACACTGTATGCTACGTGTTGCGCTATATAAAACATGATATGTTGGGTATGGCACCACATGCAGCACCCTATACAGGCTGATATTTCAATGGTCTAACTATGTTATATCCTGGTATGTTGGATATCTGATTATGTTCATGTATTTGTATATGTCATCATGTAAAGACTACCGTTTATGACGGAAGACTTTGGTTTCATGAAAAAAATAAAATTAAAAAATCAAGTTCAGGTGGGTACCTTGGCCAAATTAACTTGTTTTGATTTTGCAAGGCAGAAATAAAAATAAGGAACAGATCCACACGGGGAGCACAGTTAGTGCCCATGGGTATGACTACATCTTGTCAAAATATTTTACCCCCAAATTTTACAAAGGTGTTATCAATGAGAAAGTCCAGCCTGTTACATATTGTTTTCACATTATATTGAATTTGCATCAGACTAATCAGTAAAAGACAGGATGAGAGATATGACCTCACTCTAATAGGCTTGTGATTTGTATAATCACCTTGTCCTCATTATTCGATTGCATTAGAAATTCGTTTCGTTTAAAGGCACTAAATCACCCGACACTTCTCTAAACATAAATGATGCATTTCCCTCTATAATACTAACTATGAGTCTCCACGGAAGCTAACATATAATTCATTCCCCCAAAAATACGTCTTTAGATACCAATATCAAATTTAAAAGTTCGAGTGAGTGAGTGAGTTAAGATTTCAAGTCACATCGGCAATATTTCAGTCATATCGTTAAAATTTCGAATGAATCAATACAACGTTGCATTAAATCGACTCTCGCGCCCTCTACCGGCCGCGTGCCACAGTTTCCGGTGTACGGAGTACTTGTTTAATTCCATATATGGCAAGTGTTCTCTGTTTGGAAGCTGTTCGCCTCGAAGTTTCCATTATCGATTCAGGCAAGTCGTTTTAAGTCTTTAATTGCCTCACTAAGAAAATAAGGTGAGTGCATATGCCCCAATATATATAATATAGTCAAAAATACAGAATGCCAAAAATGTGTGACATTGTGCCTTCAAGACTAGTAGAAACTGTATTTCGCTTTTTCCTTTTGAAATAGTGTGTGACACGGGCGGATAGCTCAAAGCCAGGTATCCACTGAACACTCTTGTTACAATGCTCTCGGGTGTAAATTTGAGGAAGTAAATGCTCATCTCATCAAGAAAGAAATATAATGGTTGTCAGCTCGTAATTATAAGGTACCTAGAAACACGGCCTGAGGCTTTCAAAACTCCAATGCTATCATATACACCGGACACAAACCCTTGTTATATAATATGTACATGTTGAATGTGTGGCGCGTTTCTCTGGTATACCTTCTTCTCCGATGCAGGGGCAAAAAGTAGCCCGTAACAATCATCGTTTAAAAACAGATGAAGATAACATCAACGACTTCACACGTAAGATCTGCATATATATATATACTCACGTAGACAATGCACGTCAATCAATTTTTAGCGTGGAGAATATAATCACAGGATGATATATGTGGAGTGTACTTATGTCCTCTAACTAATATAAGCTAAATGGACCACTTTGAGAGATGTTTATATGCCTACCCTAATAATCAGCAGCCAGAGAAGTAAAACCCTTGTCTTCATCTTCGGTGGTGGTATCCCTTACACGTGGGCTGATAGTGCTTGATGCAGATCGGACGGCAAACACTTTATATGGCGGATTGGCTGATCCATAGGTGGAAAATGCCTTTTAACTCAACGCGTTTCACATGTTTCTTTTTCAGTTACTTGCGTTGTTATGTTGCGGAAATACTTTATATGGCGGATTGGTTTATCCATGTGTCGACATTGCCTTTAACTTCAGTGACATACATCGAGTTTCACTTGTTTCTTTTGTATGTATCTTTTATGTTGAGTTGCGGAAATACAACGAGCGTGTGACATTAAAGAAAGCTGTTTTATATGAGCCAGTAACAGTGGGTGAGATAATATTTATCGTCACATCGGCAAAATTTCAGCCATATCGTGACGAGAACAATTAATTATCAGTAAAGATCAATAATATTAGAAGCTATAAAACTGTTTACGATGAACAGTAAAACTACTAGTGTATCACAGATGGAGATATAAAACTAGCATGTAACTGAAACCTTACAGTATAATGCAAGACAATACAATATAAAAACGGGCTATAGATCACCATACTAGAGACCATGGGGATTTATAGTACTTTGGCTACCTGCATGGACCAAAGACGGATGTATATCATGCTCAGTCGTTGGTGATTGTAGTTAAATGTAGCCATAACTTAAAAACGCAAAAATACTGCGTTTTAAAAATTCGGTAAGTTTATTTTACTTTGAATGTTTTGGGACATACGTACATCCCAACCCCACCCACCCCAACAGGAGAACAATAATTTTACAATACTTTGAAACAGTGACAGCTGTGTAAACTAACCAATGTGGGATATTGGAGATGTGTTCCTAAAGGATATGAATACCGGAAATAAATTATGTAAGGGCCTTAATGAATGACGATGAATGAAGCACATTTGAAAAGTTTTTGAAACTTATTCCAACCCAAATAACCCATAGTTATTAGTTATGCAATACATTAATTTAGTCACTTTGACACTATTTCATCCATATCACAGACTCTGGTTTGGTTCGCAGGACGACAACACAACTGCTGTCACTGATGTTCACAAGTGCGTGCTTTCTCTCTTCTTTTAGTGTAGATTGTTCCGAGTATATTGCCTTAATTCAAGGAAACAGGACATTTTTTGTAAATAATTAAAAAATGTATTACCTGTTACTATCTGTTGGGTATTATAGCATGACCAGAAATTATTGAGAATTTTAGGAATATGTTTAATTGGATTTCTAGTATAAACAACCTTGACCAGCTATCAAGTGCTTGGTTTCATTCAAGAGAGACAACTCCGTTAATCCCTTTTTCATTAGTTTGTGAAGAGTTATCCCCCTTTGTTCACTTGCTAGCAGACGACATTTTCAGTGATCCTCAGTATGGATGATTTATAGAAGAGGAAGTTGAGTTTAGACTATTATAACAAGGACATCAGATTAGCTAAAGTGTCCACTGTTTATCGTGTTTTGAAAAATAAATGCAAATGGATATGGCATTGAGCACCGGGGAGGCGCAGGTAGGCCCAGAAAATTGGCTGTCGGTGACAGGAGGCAGCTTGGTATTCTTGTTTCTAAACACAAACGAAGGAGTTTAGAAAACTTAAGGCTGGATATGATTGATAGAGGAACTGTGTCTGTCTGTAAGGAGACAATTAGAATTAAGCTGCATGCAATGAGTTGGCAGAAAAGTCGAGGAATTCCATCACAGATCATGAAACCTGAACAAAAAGAGCGAAGGTTGAACTGGTGCTTACAACATATAAATTTTAACTGTGACAATGTAATGTTCTCAGATGAAAGTTCTGTGTGGCTGTTTCCTGAAATTCTGGACCAAACAAACTGAAAAACCTTTGTATCAGCACCCGAAGTACAGTCCGAAATTTAACGTGTGGGGTGGCATATCTCTGTTAGGGACAACGCCCCTTTGTGTATTTGAAGGGAATATGAACAGTGAGCGGTACACAGATATTCTCGAGGGACATTTACTTCCATCTGCTCACGTGTTCTGTGGAATATTTTCTTTGGATTTTCCAGCAGGACAACAACCTAAAACATCGTTCAAAGCATTCACAGGCCCCTGATTTCGGACCCAAAATATGACATTATTAGATTGGCCAAGATTTAGCCCTGACCTAAATCCAATAGAAAATGTTTGGGGACTTATGAAGGAGAGTGTCAATAACAAAAATCTGAAATATTGCTGAAATGAAAGAAGAGGTGGGCCGATATTGGGACAGCATGGACCACGACTTTCTAACTTCTTTAATGAGTAGTATGCCCCGCCGCATTGAAGCCTGCATTGCTGCCCATGGTGACTTGACAATATACTAACTGTTCACCTGTCTTTGAATCTGGAGTTATGTTCTGCTAATATTCACATTAATACGTGAGTAATGAGTGAAAAAAATATAAAAAATTACAATCTTTAAATTCTGAATAATTTCTGGTTGTACTGTAGCTGCATGCTGTGTTAGTGTGGGGCGCTACAGGTTGGGCGGAACATTCTTACCCATTCTGCAATTACCAGCCGTCACTGATTTGCCGTCAATTCATTCACATTACTCGCACAGCCATTTAGCTCTTAATGCCAGATAGAATCTGTTCCGGAAGATATTCAAAACAGCGTTTATTCTCATGCAGTAGCACTTTTATGTTTACTTCAGCTGGGTCGAAATTCTGCTGGTGGTGTAAAGTCAGTGATTAGCCAAATATCCTTTACCCATGCTGAATCTACAACAAAGAATTGCTTTGGCTGAGCATTAAATTTTCCCCTACTCTCTGTTGCATAAGGGAGATATTTCTGAACCCTTATTTCTTTACCTTAAGAAGCACAATGTTCGTACTTGTACACAGCAGACGGAATTAAAAAATATTATAACCTTTCCAGCATACATTATCAGGTGTCTGGACTTTCTGGTCCGTCGATTGCTTGATTGTCTGACCACCACCGAAATTCAGGAGTACCGCTGTGCAATGTCAGGCAAGGAAGGAATATTTTTATGGGCAGGACATGCGTGTCCTTCGCAAGAACACCTGGAGTCATCGAAAATGTTCAGTGATCCATTGCATGGAAGTCATTTAATATTGTATGTCAACCCTGTCTGGAAAGGTCGATAAGTTGAGTGAAACAAGTATGGCGAATAACAGTGAATAATAAAAGCTTAAAGAGTAATTTCAATTTAAGCCAAATGCAATCTGTTTTGGGGAATATCAGGTTATTATCTTGCATGGGCGTTTTATCATTCATGCTTGTCATTCTAGAAAGGCCAACGAGTGAAGTGAGACAGTGAAGAAAACAAGCTTTAAGAGTAATTTTATTTGCGAACCTGAACTTGCAGTTAGTCTGTAATGATAGTCCAATGGCTAATACAGAATATACTTAGATTAATTAGGCATATTTACAACAAGTCTCCGTCTGTATCAGTAAATAAATGAAAATAGTCTGGACATACCATGGCTAATGACTACGTAGCGTCAGAGAGAGCTTAAACAATATTCCATTCACTCACGGCGGGGATCACCATGAATGGGCATCGTACATTGTACCCATGGGGAATCTTCCCAGGTAACCTAACATATAGTGATTCATTAGATCACTGTAAGTAGATCATACATATAGTGTTCACAACATGGGTCCCACTTGGAATTAGAACCCCGTCAGCCGACATCGTGCAAATCAACACGTGCAATGCGATGCCCAAGGTAACTAAAAATCATCTGTTCATAATGACATTGCACATTGTACCAGCAGGGAATCGGAAAGGATTTACTGAAGGCTAATCCTTGCTCCAGGTAACCTGGCATATGGGCTTAGAATTTACACTTTGCTTACCCACAATTATCAGATCATTCTAAATAGATCCTCCCTGGGGTGTTCACAATCCGTTGAACTAGAAACCTGGTCAGTCCTAGTGCAAGACAACACTGTAACCACTGAGCTATTAACCGATTCTGATGCACTCGGACAGCCTACGATGACAGTTTGCTGTTCGCACTTCCGGTTCTCAATCAGTCGCATTGCAGAGAAGCCATTAATATCTTACATAATTATAGGCTGACAAATACATCGTCCAAGGGAGCTAAAAATTTATCTTTTCATAAGGGTTTGTCTGTGAGATGTTCTCAACATCGTTGTCATCGAAAAATTCTATCGTTTCATAAGGGTTTTCCTGTAAGGGGTCCTCAACATCGTTGTCATCGATGACAGTGTACTCTGCTTCATCTTCCTCATCCTCTAGACTCGCCGGGTCAAGGGTAATATCTGCAGGGACTGGATGGATGTATGAGGCAACGTGGAGGCGGGTATTTAGTTTTGCCTCGTCATCGTGAAGATTGTTGTCATCTAGAAGCACTGGATCGAATATCATATCTTCAGTTGCTATGTGGATGTGTAATGTGTCATCACAGTCTGTGTCGAGTGATCTTTCATGGTCATGGAAGTGAAGACTTGTGTAGCCACTTGGAGATACGCTTGCATCCTGACGTGTGCCTGTGACGTTACCTGGTCTGTTTAGGCTCCTGTTGCATGCGACATCCATTACAAAAAGACTGATTTGATCGTCTTCCAAGAATTGGTCCGAGTTGTGTCTGGAAATCGGAAAAATAACACAATAAATTGTTGCTTTTGTTGAATATAATCTCCTAAACTACTCTCGATATGACATTCAGATATGAAAATACTATTTGAAATGGTCTTACATATGTTTACAACATGGTTATACAGAATAGTAAACCCATGATTCTATCGTGTGTGCGTGTGAGTGTGCGTGCCTGCGTGAATGTGTGTGTCTGATTAAAATAATTACGTTACTCAGAATATCTGTCGTCTTTGCATGTTAATCAAAGGGAATGTCATGTGCAACTTACGATCTTCTTCTCCAGATCCATAAAGCCACCCAAAGTAGTACAGTCATAAGGGCAAATCCTAAAGGAGTTCCAATGGTCTTCACGTAATGGCCCTTGTCCCAACTGTTACGCGATCTCTGAAACAGCAGGTTTCATCAGTAGTCAATTGAACAAATATAGTCAAATGGGGTTTTCACCATAAACTTACATATATAAATTGGAACTGTGAAGGTAACAGTATTATTGCTTTTGCTTTCAAATGATACTTTAATGAGTTGCAGTTATATTTAAATCTTTCAATCAGGACCAGGTTTTGTTCTGTTGTATTACTTTGTAGAGACATGCGAGGATTCCAGTTACGTATTTTCCAGCAACCTAAGCATGCTGACAAAAGAGTGAGTGAGTTAGTTTAGTTGTACGCGGCTGTTAGCAATATTCCAACAATATCAGAAATGGGCTTCACACATTTTACCCATGTGGGGAATCGAACCCAGGTCTTCGGCAAGACGAGCGAACGCTTTAACCACTCGGCTACCCCACCGCCCTCGACAAAAGAGACGTCGATCTGGATTGAGTGGTCTACTGACTTCACTGATGACATGTCAATGTATTACAGACTGCCGTCAGAGAGTATTTACTGCTTAGCGTCACACAACAAATATATACTGAACCACAAAAGAAACGTCGCTTTTCAAAACCAAATGCAAAATTTGGTTCTTGCAAGGTGGTGTTTTTATTATGATTGTACCGTTTTCTTAACATGTTTTCAATCCAAATTGACAGTTATTACCAACATCAGTGTGTTTTCTGACCAAGCGCACCGAAGAAGGCAGACGTGGTAAAAGGTTCCGTATGACATTCGTAAAAATGAAAATGCACGTGCATGTCGTGACAACCCTACCAATGAAAGCGAGTCCCAAATTCGCCTGAAATCATATTTGTTTTGACACAACCACCATGCCACGTCTTACGAGAGATCAGAGGAACCAAGTCGTGGGACGCTTCCCTAAAGCGACGGAAACAGCACGGCAGACCATTGGGACTCATAACAGACCCATCAGTGTCACAGATCATATCCTAGTCCTGTCCTCACCGCTCATCACCGCCTGACATTGTGTTTCGACAGTCGATGGCAGGGTGAGAGTATGGCGAAGGCGTGGTGAAATGTTTTCCAATGAGTGTATTGTTGAAAGAGACTCGTGAGGTGGTCTAAGCATCATAGTGTGGGGTGCAATCGGTCTGAACCAGTTAGTTAATACCGTGGTGTTCCAGAATCTTGGTCCTGGATGAATAAATGACGTGACAGCTGCTCGCTATATTGATTAAGTCATAAGACCCCACGTTGTACCACATTTTGGACGTTACAGAAATCACATCTTCCAGCAAGACAACGGTTGTGCCCACACTGCCAGAGCAACATTGGACTTCCTAAGACAACAAGGCATTTAAAACCCTACAATAGCTTGCACTCAGTCCGAATTTAACTCTAGTAGGGACGAGATTCAAAGAAGACTGAATGGCCTCCAACCAAGGCCGACAACTACGGCTAGAGTCGATCAGGCATTTCGCGTATGGACCCAAATGCGTATGATCTTCATCGACCGGCTAATTCATTCCATGTACAGACGATGCAACGATTTCAACGATGCTCATAGAGGCCACACACGATACTGACTTTGGGGTATCTTTATGGTACCATTTTTGGTGATTTTGTTTGTGTGAACTCTAAATGTGTTTCCCGAAAATGTGTTAACCATAACTGTCAAGTTTGAACTCAGTCCTCGTTTTGATTGTTAATTTGAGTAAATTAAAGTGTGTGCCTTAAGAAACCCCTATCGGTGCGACATTTCTTTTTGTGGTTCAGTATACAAACATTCTTACAAAGGACAATCACATGTCATGTCATGAGCTAAATTCAAATTTGGCATAGGTTGTTTCGTTGACATTAACACGATATCGAAATGAACCTCTGTTGCCATCGTTTGGAACACCGTGATCTTCGCCTTCTCTTCTTGTTGACGTGGGTACAATGGAAGAGGCAGATATTCACTGATGACTTCGTCAGGGTTGGATTCGAAGATTCTATCTAATGAATCACTCTCCAGAAAGGAGCCGTTCTCCACAGCAAAATAGAGTTGTATGTACGTTGTAGTATAACTGAAACATATATTCAAACACAAACTTAGTTATAACCTTGACATTATTTGCAGGAAGATTGAAGTCATTGTAAACCGCTGTTTGTTTCACTGTTGGGTGCATTTCAAAACACCAACTTGATAGAGATCGTACGATTCATTGCAGGGTAGGACGCTTAATATACTGACATCATTGTGTGCCGGCACAGCAACACCCTGTTCATCACTTACTTGCTTTCTTTCTGTGCGTTTGTTGTAAACTTGACATCCACCTTTCCTGGAATTCCCCCGAGTTCGGTGATGAGTCTGTCCAAGCCATCAGCCAGGTCACCTCTATTTGTATGATCAATCTCACCCAGGAGCGTGATGTTTAATATATCTGAATGCACAGAACTTGCGGTTCTTATAAATATGCATCGAATACGTAAATAGCTAGTAGACAACCAAAGAGCATGAAAGAAATATTCCATTTAGACAAGAGACATAGGCAGAGTAATCGTACATTGAAACTGTGTTTATTGTGCGATAGTTCATGATGCCGGAAATGACGCTAAAATAAAAGAAAACAATTCATAATTACAGCTCAAAGTTGATAAACTGAGATAACATTCCACTTACCTACGGCATGACTGCATCTTTCTCCTACCCACGCAAACTCACAGTTACACTTGAACCGAGTTGCCGTCAGGAAGTCTGGTGTACAGTTCCCTCTGTTACAGGGGGCGCTGTCACAGAAATTCACCTTCTCTGCGCAGGTCCCTCCAGTCCACTCTTCAGAGCATGTGCAGTTGAAGGCTGTTTCGTTTCCGTCACATGTCCCTCCGTTCAAGCATGGTGCCAGTGCACACTGGTTGATGATGTTTTCACATAGCCTTCCTGAACAAAGTTGAGGAAGTATTTGACAAGAAACAAGCAGCATGTAATGGACACCTTGCATGACCGTTGAGTTAAAAATGCATTTGATGTTGTTTAACCCTTTAATTACACGCCGAAATCACTGGTGTTATAGGTCAAGTACTTTGTCACGTGTTTATTTGCAACACTTGCCATAGAGGTACACAAAGTAGGTTATCTTGACAACCAGGTAGACTTTGTCTTTGCTTAAGCGCGCTAGCTGTGTGGGTTAGATCGCTGACGTTGTGTGCTGGCGATTAAATGCCTGACTCTGAGAGTGTGAGTTCGAATCCCGGACCGGAATCAACCCCTAAAAGTACTTGCGTCTGCACGTCTCTGAGAAAGACATAGTGTAATCCCAAATTGTTACTAGTGTAACTGGGACAGGATCACCCACAGTAAAACTGGCGATCCACAGGGCCGTGTTCTTTCACAGCTTTTATTCATCTTATTTGCAAATGTTTGTTTTAATACTTCTGATAACTGTTTTAACTGGTGCTACCAGTTTGACAGAACTTGCTTAGTTAAGACTTTTTGGCACTGGCGTCCTACATAACAACTAATTATAGCTCTCTACGGCTAGTAACTCAGAAAAAAACACATTGTAGAACAGAAAGTATAAGTTTTACGACAAGGTGGATAGTAAATCACCAATAAGTGTTGTATACAAGGTAACTGAAGATAGAGAAGTCATTGATGATTATTAATACCGTCGTACGAATCTTGATTCAAAACGTTTAAAACAAATACAGATCAACTATAAGAACGGTCTCTAATATTTCACTCTTCGCTTAAGGCATTTTGAAACTAATAAAGCCTCTAATCAAATTGTTTTATAAACCATTTAATCACACCTTTTTGACTTTTAACTTAAATTGTTGTTGGAATTGTGCTGTTCAACAAAAAAACATAATACTCAAACGTATCTATAGCGCTCATAACATCATTGCTTTTTACCTAATGACATCACCAATTCTAATGAGTATCAAAGTCTCCCTTTAGTGAGGAAAATATATAATAAACGGAAACCAAGTTTTACCCCACATTATGAATTCTCTCTCCCCACCCCCATTTCCGGACGACGTCTGAGAATGGAACTACTGTAAAACCGTGTTCCATTGTTGTATATTGTTGTTTAACAGATCCCGTTAGCCGTAAACCAATTGCAAATCTTATCTATTGTCTTGTGTTTCTCCCTTTACTTAGATCCTCCTATGGAGAGACAAATTCATAATAGAAACGACGTTTTACAACCAAACCAGGTGGGGACACATATTGCATGTATTGTAGGCTTCGAATCAGAAACGACTCGTGAAAATTCGGGTTATAATTGGTCTTCAGCAACCCATGCTTGTCGTAAGAGGCGACTAACGGGATCGGGTGGTCAGGCTCGCTGATTTGGTTGACACTCCTCATCGTATCCCAACCGCGTACATAGGGGTTCATGATCACTGGATTGTCTGGTCCATACGCGATCATTTACGGAACACAGCCATATAGCGTTAAAAAAAACAAAAAAAATCAATTCGAAAATGCTCTCTGTCTGGCCTGGGCCTGCAGGAATCAGAATGTAGACACAATGTAAATTAATAAGAGATGGCGACAACTCACCAGTGATCCCCTCCATACAACTGCACACAAAACTTCCGAGTGTATTAGTACAACTTCCCCCACGCTGACACAAGTTGTGAATTTCTGTACATTCGTCGATATCCTGGTCGCAGTTATCTCCCTTCCACCCTGCAATTGTATGATTGAAAAGAATTGAATATGTTTACATAAAAGAATATATATTACTCAATACTCAAGGGGGTTATAATCTAAGCTAAGGGATCGTTCATGATTTATGGCTGGGGAGGGGTGTGTGTGGTGTGGAGTGGGAAAAAAAAGAGATTTTATGGAGAAGCAGAAACTTTCCCAAAATTTATGTACAAATTAAGTGACAACTCACTCGGCGCCTGCATGTCATGTACAAAACCAGTGACTCCCCCCGTAGTTCATATGAACAAAAATTATGTCCCCCTTACCTCCCCAATATGGGAAATGATTACCACCCGTACCTCCCCAGAGCAAAATGGGTGACCCCCTTAAAATCATCATCACCCCTAACCCCACTCATCAATCATGAACGGTCCCTATGGAGAGTAGATAAACGACCTGTAACACAATAAGCAGCATGCCGCTGTGTTGGCCCATGACACTAATCTAGTGAGACAGACGCACTATTTCTCTGCCACCTAGCTGACCGGTGCGTGTCTGGCTGAGAAACTATATTTCACTAAAAAGTCAGGACATGGTCTTTCGAACGCTTAAACAATGTCACACCAGACATTAACGAGGGAAGTGATTCATGTGGTGGATAGAACCAGGAGCAAATGCATCAGACACTAATCCAGCGTGACCGGTGTACTGCCCACTGTCCCTCCAGACTGACCGGGATATGACAAGTAGGAGACCATATCTCACTAGAAGTTAAAAACAAGGAGTTAAGAAAACTGACGTGAAACAACACACTGGACATTGGCCACGAGGATGATTAATCTAGTGGACTTAGCTGGATCAACCTGCCAGATTGTTTGTGGCCGGTATGACGTTTAAGAGAGGGGGGGTACGCTGGTTAAAAAGGCAACCAGGCCCCACTCTCAAGCAGAACCCAACTGACTCTCACAGACGACGCTACTGCCAGCTGAGAGGGACTCTCTGCCTGCCTCTACCTACAGCTGTTTGGACCCAGCCGGGACCATGCTGACCAGACCAGCCCTGTGGACTCTGTGATGGGACTGTGACTGAAATAAATATTTCAATTCCTTGCAAACCTTTTGTTGTCGCCTGTTTTACTTTGTTACAAGTAAAGGCGATGCTCAGGGTTCTTTAACTGGTGCCGAGACCAGGATATCCATTGGAAACGAACTTTCGAGGAGGAAAAAGCTACGTGGAGACTGGCCCGACGAGAAAACGAGTGAGTAGACAAGGGTTTTGTTGTTAGTACTCTCCAATATTCAAAATGGCAAGCCAGGAGTTAGGCGAGTTTCTTCAAGGTTTGGCAAACCAAATTTCAGGACAGTTGTCCAGTTTATCATCAAAAATAGGGACACAAGGAATATCCTCGGTAGTTCGGAGTTTCGATGGAGACCCCAAAAGGTACAAGGAATGGATTAAGGCCATTGAAAAGTATTCGGTATTAACCAATTCAAATTCAAACCAAAAAAAAATGATAGCATACCAAACTAGCGCAGGGGCCGTCAGTGACTTTATACACAGGTTTATGAATGACCACGAGCAGGCAACGTGGGAAGAATTAAAAGTAGAACTAGCAAGGCGGTTTGCAGAAATAACCGATCCACAACATGCTTTTATGTTACTCCGATCCCTCCGGCAAAAGCATGGTGAAAGCGTACAGCTATTTGCTGAACGCCTACTAAATTTAGCGGAGGAGGCATATGCAGGTTTAGGCCCGGATGGCAACAGTATGGCAGTGGAGAGGCAACTTGTGGGGTTCTTTATAGATGGGCTTGCTTTCGACTACTTACAGAAGAAATTAATGAGAGAAAACCCGCCAAATTTGGCGACAGCTGTCACCTCGGCCACACATGAACAAAACATTAGGGCTCGTTTCGAACTAAGGTTGGGAAGGTCAAGTGATAGGTCAAGTGGTAGACATAGAAGCCCAAATAACAGTAGGGAAAGGACATTCCTAAATGAACGAAGAGAAGAAGCGATGGACATAGACCATCTGAGGCATAGGAGATGTTTTAAATGCAATCGAACAGGGCATAGGGCTAGAGATTGTAACATTCAAACTAGTCAGAGTGGGCTGCAAACGAGACGGGGGATTCATGCAGTGGTAGGGACAGGCCGTCCCCATTCCCCAAAACCAATAGTGTGTTGGTCATGCAACCAACCAGGACATGTCAAGAGAGAGTGCCCGAACAGACGAAGAGTGACTTTTGCCAACCTCAATGATAGAACTTTAAACTAGAACCTCTTCTCCACAAAGAAGCCACTGGGGAAGAGGATGAAAGAAAATACTCAATTAACCTGGCAGGAAGACCAAATTCATGCAGTGTTAAAATTGGTAAACAAAAGGTTAGATGTTTAATAGATTCGGGAGCAGAGGTATCGATAATACATAGGAGAATATTTGAATTAATTAAGGGATTTTGCAAACTTGAAATGAAAAAGATTTCCCTGCAGGGAGTTAATGGTAATGCTCTGGAAGTAGATGGCAGCGTCAATCTGACTTTCAAACTTAGGGGTGTTACTCTCAATCACACATTCTATGTGGTCCGGAACATGAACCGGAACATGATCCTTGGCCATGACTGGTTGACCAAGGCAGGTGTGAGGCTTTACTTTGATCTCGGTAGTTTAAGAATAGGCAAAACGTATGTCCCCTTGGAGGAGGACATTCACATTTCCTCTGTGGTAAGGTTGGCAGCAAACATAACTATAAAACCACAAAGCAAAAACGTTCTCAGAAGTAAAGTTAAGAATAGGGATGGCATGCAAGCTGATAGTGTGTATCAACTGACAGCTATTGATACTGGTTATTTGGCAAAAGAACCGGGTATCCTGGTTAGCAATTCCATTGTCAAGATAGATAAACACAGAAATGTCCCAGTCATGCTAGTAAATAATACCAACAAATCCATTAGATTAAGACGAGGTTGTGTTATGGGGAAATTGGAAAGCATTCCTTCAGAGAGCGTAATCAACATGTCAGACTTGCCGGACAATGACAGCATTACGAATGACAAGGACGTTGACATTAACGTGCCACCAGAACACAAGAGTAGTGTTTATGACGTTGTTAACTGTAACCGAGACCTTTTTGCAAAGAATGACATGGACTTAGGGCATACAGAAACAGTGAAAATGAAAATAGACACTGGCGATCATCCCCCGATTAGAATGAAGCCCTATAGAACGCCGTTAAACAAACGTCAGGTAGTTGATAAGGCAATTAATGAGATGCTTGAAGCTAAAATAATACAACGGTCGAGGTCACCATGGAGCTTCCCAATTGTAGTAGTTGATAAGAAAGACGGCAGCAAAAGATTTTGTATCGACTTCCGTGCATTGAACCGAATCAGCCGCCCGATTTCGACCCCGCTACCTCTGATCGATGACATCCTAACCCAATTAGGCGATTCTAAATACTTTACAACCCTGGACTTAAAGTCTGGATATTGGCAGGTGTTGATGGATGACAAGGACAAAGAGAAAACCGCATTTGCCTGCCATCGGGGACTTTTCGAGTTTTCAGTAATGCCATTTGGCTTATGCAATGCCCCCGTCTGTCTTTACGGAACTAATGAATGTCGTTTTAGAGGACCTTGAGGCTTTTGCAATTGCCTACCTTGATGATGTCCTGATCTTCTCTAAAACCAAGGAAGAACATCTGAAACACATTCAATTGGTCTTTGACAGGATCCGGCGACATTCTTTAAAATTAAAACTGTCAAAATGCTCATTTATGCAAAAGGAAACCAACTATTTGGGGTTCATCATCAATCAGGATGGGATCAAGCCTGATGAGAAAAAGGTTGAGGCGATCCGCTCCATGGAGGCCCCTGCCTCGGTTCGAGAAGTCCGCAGCTTTGTTGGTATGTGTAGTTATTATAGGAGGTTTATACCAAACTTCTCAAAAATAGCTGAGCCAATTGTGAAACTGACCAAGAAGTATGCCCGATTTGCTTGGACAGAAGAATGTGAACAGGCCTTTCAGTTCCTGAAAAGGAGTCTCACTGTGGTACCCCTGCTGACGTATCCAGATCCAAGCAGGCCATATGTACTTTACACTGATGCCAGCGATAGCTGCGTGGGTGCCTGCCTAGCACAACTACATTATGACGACAGTACATCTCCGGGAGTTGAGAAACCAATCCATTTCCTATCACACAAGTTGACAGATACTCAAACACGATGGTCAACGATTGAAAAAGAAGCATATGCCATTCATTATGCCTTGCAAAAACTTGACCATTATCTGCATAATGCCAAATTCGTCATCCGAACGGACCATAAACCTCTGAAGTACCTGCTGGAGTCGCCGATGCAAAATAAGAAGGTACAACTTTGGGCACTTGGAGTTGCAGGCTAAAACTGTGAGATTGAGTACATTGCAGGAACAACCAATACATGTGCTGATCTCCTGTCGAGAGTACCGACCAACCCGGGGGTTGATACCAATCCAGGGGAGGAAATTGTACTAGATGGCCCAAGCAATGCCCTTGAAATTAATGTCCTTGACTCAAGCACATTCTCAGCAAAGGAGTTTGCCAGCTGTGAACCTCAACAAAGCGAGACCCCTGACGTCCCCAAAACGTGCAGATTGGGACTGGACATGAGCTCAGAACAACTGAAGGACAGGAACATCCAAGACATTAAGATCAAGCTGGAAAAGGGTAGTGGAGATGAGTCATCATTGAGAAGGTTTCTACTTATAGGTGGGTTACTCTATTTTATGAGTGATGCGGATGATGAACCAGCTCCAAGATTATATGTGCCTGAACATCTTCAACAAGATGTAGTGACGCAATACCACGATGAGAATGGGCATATGGGAATTGACAAAACATTTGAGGCGATTAAGACCAAATATTATTGGCCGAACCTCTACAAAAAGCTGTATAGCTACATCACAAGGTGCATCACCTGTCAAGCTCGTATGATGAAAGCACAGAAGCCACCACTACAAGATACTGATATGCCACCCTATCCATTTGCCAAGGTGAGCATGGACCTTTCTGGCCCATACCCTACTTCCTTGTCTGGAAACAAGTATATCATTAGCTTTGTGGACCATTTCAGCGGTTGGCCCGAAGCATTTCCCGTCCCAGACAAAACAGCAGAAACCGTGGCCCACTTACTAATCGAGGAGATCTTTCCACGATTTGGTGCCCCACTTCAGATTGTCACTGACAATGGCACGGAAAACGTAAACAGGGTAGTTAGGGAGACCCTGGAGGCACTCGGGATACATCATGTGAAAACCTCGTACTATCATCCACAGGCCAACAGCCGAGTTGAGCGATTCCATCGAACCCTACACGATGTACTCGCTAAGAAACTGGACGACGACTTGACCAGCTGGGACTTGTACCTTAACCAGACATTGGCGGCCATAAGGTTCAACATCTGCGAATCATCGAAATTCTCACCCTTCTTCCTGTTGTATAACCGAGATGTCGTGTTACCTATTGATAACCTACTCAAGCCAAGAAGAAAGTACACTGGAGAAGACGAACACAAGATCGGGTTACAACAGCAACATAAATCCTTCGTACTGGTACATAGGAACATGAAGAAGGCTAAGCGCCGACAGAAAAAGTATGCTGACAGGAATAGGAAGCCAAACAAAATAAAGATAGGTGACCCAGTCTTCTACAGGCTCCACCAGAGAAAAAGCAAACTACAAAACAAGTGGAGGCCTTTTTACAGGGTCATAGATCAGACCTCTCCTGTCACCTATATAATCCGATGTCAGCTTGATGGATCAACCACAAAAGCCCATGCAGAGCACCTTAGAGTAGCTGAAATAGATGAATGGGACATCCCAAAAGATATCAGTGGCCGTCCTAAGAGAAAGACTGCCTACGTTGTTCCTCCCTCATCTGAATCAAGTTCAGAAAGTTCAGATGCTAAGACAGGGGATCCGTTAGCTAGAATTGCCAGACGATACCGCCAGGAAAGATCAGACTCTGAGGATGAGGATAACATCCCCCTGGCTGAGGTCGTTAAAAGGTTAAGGAGCAGAAGGCGAGTACAGGAACAGCTAATAACTGAAGATAGTGGCTCTGACCAAGGTTCTGATAATTCACAATCCTATCGCGAAGATGTAGTAAATGTCATTAGCTGCAACCCTGTCACAGCTAAAAGTGACGAAACAGATATAAAGCCTCGGCCTAGTAACCAAGTTAGGAAGTTACTAGAAGCAGTAGCCCAACTATTGTAAGGCTTCGCAATAGTGTGGACAGCTATGACCGCAATGTATATAATGTCAATGTTATATATATATACATAGATATACTTGTTTACTGGACGATTTCTTAAGACTGCTGACCTCAGTGCCTTTGTATATATGAAAGACTTATTCTGACTGTTGATGACAGTTTTGCCTGATAATGAATATATGTAGAGGGATATATATCAATCTGTTATCCTCTGGTTTTCAGAAAACACTATGGGTGTCCTAATTCTTTTAGTATATGTGGGTTTAGCCAGTGGTGCCATGATGTTCGAAAACATCATATTTCAGAAATTGAATGACGTAACGACCACCAGGTCTAAGTGGTTAGTCACCTTTGTTATAGACTTAAAACCTTACCAGTCGTATTTAACCAAATGTCAGACTGACATCAATGATGTGGCATTGATTATCCATAAGGTAATTAACAAGAACTATAGTGCTACTTATTCTGGAATAGAAAGCATGTTCGTGAAACTAGATCAGGAGATAGATAACTTAAACATCACCTTGAATAATCTTCGTGAAAATTTCTTAGAATATCATCACCTGTCGAGGCCTAAAAGGTCGCTCTTACTCTTTGTTGGTAAAGCATTAAGTTTCCTTTTTGGCACCGTTTCAGATGAAGACCTTGAAAGTATCAAAAGAAATGTACATAATTTAGCTACGAACCAAGCTCGTTTAGCACATGTAGTACAGGAAGGGTTAACTATTCTGAATGTATCCAGAGTCCAAATCGGAGAAAATAGACATGCCATTAACGAAATCGTAGATAGCTTACAACAAATCGACAACACGATCCAGAATGTTACCGACCATTTTCAAGTACGCATTGATAACATGGAGTGGGCTGTAAAGACTTATTTACAAATAGAACTAGTAATAGAGGAACTAAGACAAACGATAGAAACCCTTACAAACTATTTGGAACACCTTCATTTGCAATTGAATATGCTATCTCTGGGCCATATGTCACCTAGCACAATAACTCCCACGCAGTTACTAACTATATTAAGGGAGGTAAAGATTCATCTACCCCCTAGGTTCAAGTTAGCAGGTGACCCTGAAAACGAGTTATGGGATTTCTATAGGACTCTTAAATGTACCACATTACTTTATGACAACAAGATAGTCGTAGTTGTCTCTCTCCCTCTTTTAGATTTAGATGGTCATGTTGAGATATATCAAGCACATAACCTACCTGTTCCTATCCTGGCCAATGAAATTGACAACCCTGCCAATAGTCTCCATAATTTGATAGCTAAATACAAGTTAGAGGCTAGTTTAATAGCAGTTAATACCAAGCGCACCAAGTACATGTTGCTGAAAGACACAGAAAAACATGGGTGCACTGCGAGTTTGGTCGGTTATTGTCAAATTCAAAGTCCTGCATATCCCATAAATTTCAGTCAGTTATGTATAGTCTCTCTCTTTATGAAAAATGAACAGAAAGTAAAAAAGTTCTGTAGAACAGAAGTAATGCCTCAGACTATTTTACCTTTGGCTGAATATCTGACTACTGGGCAGTGGGTCATAGCAACGCGGGAAAGATTAGATTTCACCATAGTTTGTGAAAGTGACGTCAGACGACCTAGCGCCCTAACAGCACGTCCTCCCTTAGGTGTAATAAGGCTCGAAGAGTCATGTTCAGCGTCGAATGACTATTTGACTCTGTTGCCCTATTACCAAAATGAGAGCAGATATAGTTTTGAGGACAAATTTCTGAAACTGATAAATAGGCTGAATGTAACGCAAATGCTCTTGGTTGAACCCTTACAAAGAAAAACGTTTGATCTCAAAAAGGCTAGATTACCAAAGAAACTAAGATATCTCGATAAAATTCCAATGGATCACTTAATTGAACAATTAGAGTCAATGGGTACGATTGAGGAAATGGAGACTGGGAACTACTTATGGACCTTTGTTATGGTGGCATTATCAGTTACATTGATAATAGTGTTGGTTACTGTCTATTCAAAATTTATCAAACCCTGGCTTGCCAAAAGAATTAGGAGGGGAAAACACACCCATGTTGCTTCCGGGTTCGAGTTGGTGCCTGTTGAAACGGAAGGTGCGGTTACCACCGACAGGGAGCGGATAGCCTCTGCACCACTCGTGCCTGGAAGGGTGGACGGAACGGGAACCACAACGGTAGTGCGACAACTCTACCCAAGTCTGGACGTGACTGGATAATCACCACCCAGGAACGACGGCGGCAACGTGATCCAGACTGTGTTGTGTCCCGACGGGATGTCCAAGGACTAACTCGTGAACGACCAAGTTCGATTAAATTCCCCAGTGTGTTGAAACTGTGGGAATGTGAGTGAACTGTGTAAATATTTACCAACCCTTTCAAGGAAACTATAATTTTCCATTTGTGTACTATGGTGGACTGTAGCAACAATATACGGCTGAAACACAACGCAAGGACTATATAACAGTACAAGGAAAATGAAATTTTTCCTGCGAAAAATTTCAAAGTAAAGAGGGGCGAATGTAACACAATAAGCAGCATGCCGCTGTGTTGGCCCATGACACTAATCTAGTGAGACAGACGCACTATTTCTCTGCCACCTAGCTGACCGGTGCGTGTCTGGCTGAGAAACTATATTTCACTAAAAAGTCAGGACATGGTCTTTCGAACGCTTAAACAATGTCACACCAGACATTAACGAGGGAAGTGATTCATGTGGTGATTCAAATGCATCAGACACTAATCCAGCGTGACCGGTGTACTGCCCACTGTCCCTCCAGACTGACCGGGATATGACAAGTAGGAGACCATATCTCACTAGAAGTTAAAAACAAGGAGTTAAGAAAACTGACGTGAAACAACACACTGGACATTGGCCACGAGGATAATTAATCTAGTGGACTTAGCTGGATCAACCTGCCAGATTGTTTGTGGCCGGTATGACGTTTAAGAGAGGGGGGTACGCTGGTTAAAAAAGGCAACCAGGCCCCACTCTCAAGCAGAACCCAACTGACTCTCACAGACGACGCTACTGCCAGCTGAGAGGGACTCTCTGCCTGCCTCTACCTACAGCTGTTTGGACCCAGCCGGGACCATGCTGACCAGACCAGCCCTGTGGACTCTGTGATGGGACTGTGACTGAAATAAATATTTCAATTCCTTGCAAACCTTTTGTTGTCGCCTGTTTTACTTTGTTACAGTGAGCAACAATGATATTCCAACACTCGGTATATGACTGGTTTAACCATCTCTGGTAAAATAATGATATTGCATCCCTAAGCATTTCCACATGATATTTTAGTGAGATGGTAAAAATATACATCTTTACCAAGGAAGGAACTCGTGTACATCTGGTATTCTGTTTTCAGTGTAGTTTCGAATCACCACCAAAAATCGTGATATACTGCTCACACTTTGCTAAGGATCACAAACATTCCCAACTTTACTTAAACATAGAATGATAATTTGAAATTGTATCCATTTAAAACTGCATAAATAATGATATGATAACCCCTCTTTAGGCAAAAAGCGACTTATCTAACCTTATGCACTTGATACATGAGTAATCATAAAAATAGTTTTCATGGCACCAGTCAACCATTTTGCAAATCATGGAACGAGTCATTGACAAGTACACAACACCTGTCAATAGCAGGTATCGGATCCACAAGATGCAGTGATATACTGAAACCTAGGACCCATGCTTACAATAAGCTTAGATATTTAAACCAAATTAGACCCCACAATAGTTTTCTGTTGAATCAATGATTTGATCCTTAGCAAAGTGTGAATAGTATATATAACAAGAAGCGGACATGTATTCAGCTGAAAATGTTTACCGACTGTAATAGCTATCAACACTCACACCAGCTTTCCGAGCATACCTTCAAAACACATTTTAGCTCCTGTATGTGGGTGGCAAGTGTAGTGATTGTGGTCAGGTGTGGCCTTGCAATATTTCTCGCACGTAGATCCGTACCAGTCCGGGTCGCAGTAGGCACGAACCTCAATCTTTAACCTGGAAATAAAACACTCAATACATTTCAGTTTGCCATCTGGTATATCATCTGCTGTGAGCATCAGTTTATAAAAATACCTTATGGTGTGCATTAGATTCGGGTTACAATTGGTCTTCAGTAACCCATGCTTGTCGTAACAGGCGATTAACGCGATCTGGTGTTCAGGCTCGCTGACTTTGTTGACACATGTCATCGTATCCCAAATGTCTAGATCGATGTTCATGATGTTGATCACTGGATTGTCTGGTCCAGACTCGATTATTTACAGACAGCCGCCATATAGCTGGAATACTGCTGAGTGCGGATTTGAACAACAAACCAAAATCTTGATATTTATGACATAGTATGACCACTCACAATGTGGTTCTAATTTGATAACAAATTGAATATGAAACCATCCACACGCCGGTCAGTTGCATTACAGAAGGAATTGTGAGAAGTTAATTAAGTTTAATGCTTGAATGTATCATACGAGGATTTGTATTGTGTGTTAATAGGCTCTAAAGCTTATTTTCTATTCACTTTGTGCAGTTAACGTCTTGATGGAGGACCAAATTACAGTCGCCAGCACTGAGACAGTCGGGTAAATGATAGAAGCATTTACGGTCAATATAAAGAGACCATTTTATCTAAATCCCTAGATCTAGAACATAAAGCTTTTAAGTGTCCATCGAAACAGTAACTAGACTGAAAACATAAACGTTCCTCATTTACATAAAATATATCAGGCACCATCTGGGGATTTTCATCACTAAACAGTCAATATTAAATACATTCCTGTTTCAGAAATATGGCTGTGTCTATATCTAGCCTTTCGCCATGAATTAAACGTTCTTTTGGTGCTGTTAAAATGGCCATGTGATTTTATGCATTCATGCGAGGACTATTCTGGTGCAAGACGATGATGACACAAACCCAATAATTTTATATTCATATAAGAGTTGCAGTCTTGTCCTTTGGAAGTATTTATGACGTTTTTATTGATCTCTCAACTTGATTCATCCCAGATCTATCACAGTCTGACTCACTTCGTCCTTCCCCACACAGTGTATGGGGTGTACACAGCTTCCTGTTGTGTAGCAGCGGCTTGGATGTTGATCAGCTTAGAGAGTGTGTCCATGTGGTCATCACTGGAGATGTCATCGCTGTCATACACTTCTACCGTTATTTCTATCGAGGACTGAAAAAAAAAGAAAATATACATATTCAGTACGGCATTGCAGTTTAAGCCACATAGCAATATTCCAGCTAAAATTACATCTTATGTAAATGATCCATTCACAAGACAGATAGTTCGTTATTCTCTGAGTGAGTGAGTTAGGTTTTACGCCGCACTCAGCAATATTCCTGCTATAAGGCGGCGGTCTGTAAATAATCGAGTCTGAACCAGACAATCCAGTCATCAGCATCATGAACATCGATCTACGCAGTTGGAATACGATGACATGTGTCAACCAAGTCAGCGAGCCTGACAACTCAATCCTGTTAGTCGCGTCTTACGACAAGCATGGGTTACTGAAGATCAATTGTAGCCCGGATCTTCACGGGCTCTATTTCTCTGCATTAGTCCGTTGTTTAACAAGACCATGCTATTTCGCGACTCCTTGTTAAGGTTGAGTTTCTGTCACACATACCGGTACAGGATACTATAAGTCAGATAATGCCGGTGCTGTTTTAGCTTCAAATTTCGGCAACAAACCTACCGGTACTGCTGTGGGTGCATGTATGATGAAAGGATTTGGTGTTCCTTGAATGTTACTTCCAAAGTGGATTATGTTGTGGTTGTCTATGTAGCTTGTGGCGTTCTTGTAAACAGAGCAAGGCTTTCTTCCGTCAGGGCTGGAATAATATAAGATCGTTGTATAGCGCACATCTACAGGAAACACTACCAATTATAATGCCACACTGTATTTATTAGATATACCACGCATCTGCCAACGTCGACCTCGTCTGGCCCATCTCAATCGACGACGTCTGTTTTGCAGAGTCAGATGCACTCCGCGTTCGGGTAGACGTGCTCGAAAACCATATTCTCACAGTCACCGGTACAGTGTATGTCGACAGATACGGTGTCCTAGTGCCGTCGCTGCCGTTGATGACGCCGTTACAAAACTATTTCTCACATAAATTGTCAGGATGTGGCGATCATCACCGGGCGTTGTCACATGTGGTCGACCACTCCTTGGCCTGTCTGACGTATTGCCTGTTTGTTTTAGTCGCTGCATCTTAGTCTGATGACAGTTGCTTGGGTTCAGCCGAAGGTTCTACCAATGACGATGTGGATATTTCCTTGTCACATTTCTTTTCCTTTTTACTACTTGGTTCCTTGGTGATGCGTAGGCTGTTTTATACCGTTAGTATGCACGTTCATTTCGTCATACATCAGAAATTGTCGTTTGGGTTTTTTGTGACATTTATGCGATTCGTTAACTGTTTTCGCCGTTTGTTCCTGGAAAGGATGGGTCTGTACGTGTTTGACATGGCTCAGTATGGTTTTATCACTTCATTTTCATTTTTGTGAATTTTTATGTAATATTTTGCGATGTATACTTTCTTTTGGGCAATAGAATGATTTTCAAACCAAATGTATTGGCGTTACATGCATGATTCCGCACTTTCTATTGAAGTCAAATAAGGGGTGGTGTGGTTCTGGTACTGATAGTTTAATTTTGTACAAACCTTTGCTTACAGACTAGTTTTAAAAATATGTGATAATCTAGATGTAATCCTGTCATTCGATGACACCATTTTAAAAATTCTCTTTAGATTCATTCTTAATTTATGAGTTCCTGTTGTCACAATATGGCTGAAATATTACCGATGTGACGTAAAATTTAAACTCACTGTCTCAAAATGTGTTTCCCTTACTAGTATGTTTTGTTATTGAAAGAGTAAACGTTCCTCACCCATCAATGCAAATGGTAAACTTAGGGTCGCACTTGTCATTACACCACACGCGTAGATGATTGTCACAACACTTCCCACTGATTTCCTTGCCATCCGACCAGTAACTGATGAATCGAATGTCCAGTTTGCCGTCAGTCTTCGCACGCTGTCGAAGCAAGAAGATAAGAACCACACATGTGTTTAAATTTTATAGTTAGACCACAAATTCCAATTTAATTATGTATTACTTGTCTGAGAAACATAAACAATTCAAAATGATTGTGCTCAATAGATTTTCGGGAATTTTTTTTACGATGATACGTATTGAGGAAATGTCTTGTTTGTTTTATTCAGTGTAAAATGTTTACACAAAAAAAGCAATACACATTCTTACACTATAGAGTGAGCGAGTGAGTGAGTTTAGTTTTTTAAGCCGCTTTTAGCAATATTACAGCAATATCACGGCTGGGGACACCAGAAATGGGCTTCACACATTTTACCCATGTGGACAATCGAACCCGGGTCTTCGGCGTGACGAGCGAAAGCTTTAGCCACGAAGCTACCCCTCCGCCTACTTAAACTTTAGAACTTTATGATGTTTACAACAAAAATAATCTGTGAAATGTGGAACTTCCTCATTGATATTATACATGTGTAATTTGGCAATAATGTGAGAGAGTTTAGTTTTACGCAGCACTCAGCAATATTCCAGCTATATGGTGGCGGTCTGTAAATAATCGAGTCTGGACCAAACAGTCCAGTGATCAACATCATCAGCATCGTTCTACGCAATTGGGATACGATGACATGTGTCAACCAAGTCAGTGAATCTGACCACCCGATCCCATTAGTCTTTTCTTACGACAAGCTGGGGTTACTGAAGATCAATTGTAGCCCGGATCTTCATGTGTTGAAATTTGGGGATGAGACAAAGATTTTGTGAAAATAACATATTATAATCAGAGACATGGTTACTGGAATCTTGATGTGGTGAATGATAGAAGGTTTAAACTATCAGAATGAGTGACCATATAGTGACAATATACATGTCTCTTCGTTCATTAAATAACACTTCACTGTCCCTTTAATGCCATCACGTCAGAAATTTACTAATAAATTTACTGCCTTCCACGTCGATAACATCTGTGTAACATTTGCGGATAAGACATAAACAGTGAGTAAACTGTGCTTCCCTTCCAGCTAAAGTATGTCTCTTTATGCATATCAATTGGGAATACATGGAAATTTGGACTAGCATTTTAACGAAAGTTTCAAGTATATCGGTAATCTGATATCGTTCAGTTTTTGCCTAAAATCAAATTCCCTTCCACTGATTTTGCCAACAAAACTAAACACAAAATATAATCATGAATTGTAATTGATAGTTACATAGCAATACGGAAAGAAAAAAATAAACGAAGACTGTCTTGCAAGGGGAATGATTTCAAGGTTCCAGCAGTCAGCCCTCTTTACGTGGGCAATATTCTAACATGTGATCAGTAACCATATCACGAAATGGACATTTTCACAGTGTGATATATGGAAGCGTGCACGTGTCTATTGACGTTAATGAGTGAGTGAGTGAGTGAGTTAAGATTTTAAGTCACATCGGCAATATTTCAGCCATATCGTGACTAAAGCAAGTTATAAATATATCAACAATTTAAGTGAAATTATAAAATTCTGCCGACGAAGGACAGTAAAATAACTAGATTATCACAGATAAAGATATAAAACTAGCGAACAAAGCTAAAATATTCCAATTAAAGAAGACAATACAATGTAAAAAATGGGCTATAGATCGCCAACAACTGAAGGTAGATCACCATACTAAGGCCCATGGGGGCTTACATTACTTTTGCTACCTGCATGGACCCTAGCTGGATTTACACCATCCCTTCAGCCATTGGCGTTTATACTGAGATTTAGCCATACATAAAAATGACAAAAATACTACGATTAAAAACCTGGTAGGCTGAAATTTACTTGAAATGTTTTGGGACTTACGTACCCTCTCAGGAGGACAATAATTTTACGCTACGTCAACCCCCTTTGAGGGCACAGCCACTAACAATCTAAGTTAACAATCTAAACTACAAATCATTAAAATACATCTACTTACAGAGCATATTAATCAAAAATCAGTGATCAAATCAATTTCTTTTAAAAAACCAAGAATTAAATGAACATGAACAGTGTTAAAAAGATCCTTAACAGTTTTAACATTAAAATATTTATCCCTTATGATGGAGAATTCGACACAGTCAAGCAGGAGATGCTTGACTGTGACTTTCTCATCACAAGGGATACAAAACGGAGGATCTTCACCTTTCAACAAGTAGTTGTGAGTATACCTTGTATGGCCAATGCGACATCGTCGCATAATGACCTCTTCAAATCTGGACTGACAACCCAAGTGAGTGTAACCAATATAAGGTTTTATTTCATGTAGTTTATTAATACCTACTTGAGTGTCCCACTTCTTCTGCATCAGATCACGGATGTAAGATCTAATGCAAGCTTTGTAATCAGAGTATGGGAGAAGAAGTGGTGTCACAGATTTGTTGAGTGCTGCCTTGGCAACAAAATCGGCCATTGTATTACCAGAAATGCCAACGTGGCTGGGTAACCAACAGAGGACGATGTCGTATTGGCCAGTTGCAAGATCATTATATAATTCTATAATTGCTATTAAAAGCGGATGTTTGCAAGAAATATTTTTAATCGCCTGAAGGCAAGAAAGAGAGTCAGAAAATATTATATATTGTTTATATTTAGGGTGTCTATTTATATATTTAAGAGCTGTTAGTATTGCGTTTGCTTCTGCTGTGAAAATTGAACTGTCATTGGGTAATCTGGAAGATATTGTTTTGGACCCAATGACAGTGGGACAAGCAACCGCGCCACCATCCTTGGACCCATCTGTAAATAAGGATTTATATGTATTATATTTACTTTTTAATTGATTATATTCTTGTTTATATTGCAATTCATTAGTTTCTGCTTTCTTAAACTTAGTCAGTGTCAGGTCGACCTGTGGCCTAACCAATTGCCAAGGAGGAGAAGAAAGAAGACGGGAAGGAGATATATTCTCCAGCTCAATGCCGGCAGCAGAAAGGAATGGTTTAATTCTGTGCCCAAGAGGCGGAACAAAAGAAGGCTTTTTGTTATACAAATCCTCATAAAGAGGAGTGAAGATGCAGTGAAACGCAGGATTAGACTCGTTAGAATATAGCTTGGTAATATACTGGAATGATAATTTTATACGGCGTTGGGTAAGAGAAGGCTCATCTGCCTCGACGTAGAGACTGTCAACAGGAGATGTTCTGAAGGACCCAAGACAAAGTCTCAGACCTTGATGGTGGACTGAATCTAAGAGTTTTAGGTTGCTTTTGCAGGCTCCACCATAAACGATGGAGCCATAATCAAGCTTCGAGCGGACAAGTGATCTGTAAAGGTGTAGGAGCGTAGCTTGATCCCCTCCCCACCTTGAATTAGACACGACTTTCAATAAATCAAGTGCCTTCAGGCATTTAGTTTTGAGAGATTTGATATGCGGAAGAAAAGTTAAATGGGAGTCGAAAATGAGACCTAAGAACTTGGCCTCTTTTACAACCTTGATGGGAGTGCCATTTAAAAACAGTTCTGGGTCTTTATGTGGTTTATATTTTCTACAGAAGTGTATGCAATTAGTTTTGGATTTAGAAAATTTAAATCCGTTTTCAAGACACCATTTATGTATTTTATTTAAACACAACTGTAGTTGCCGTTCAATAGTATGCATATTCTTACCGCGACAAGAAATGTTAAAATCATCCACAAAAAGTGATCCATCAATGGAATCGTTTAAAACCTTGGATAAACTGTTGATCTTAATGCTGAATAAAGTGACAGACAAAATACTGCCTTGTGGTACACCCTGATCCTGATTGTAATGGTCAGACAGGGTTGAACCCACTCGGACTTGAAATTGCCTGTCTTTTAAAAACTGTGATATAAAAAGAGGTAAACGACCCCCTTAAACCAAAATCATTTAAATCCTTTATAATGCCATGCTTCCAGGTGGTGCCGAGATCAAAGAATAGCGATACTGCATGTTGTTTATTGACTATTGCATTTTTGACAAAGGATTCTAATCGTACCAAATGATCAATGGTACTACGATTTTTCCTGAAACCACATTGAATATTTGTTATGAGATTATTGGTTTCAAGATACCATGTCAGTCTATTATTTACCATTCGTTCCATGGTTTTACAGACACAACTCGTTAAAGAGATTGGTCTGTAATTTGATGGATCAGTATGATCCCGGCCGGGTTTTGGAATGGGGACGACAATGGCATTACGCCATGAAGTTGGGAAATTCCCTGAAGTCCATATTGAATCAAAAATATTTAGCAATGTTTCCAAACATGGTTCGGGCAAATGCTTCAGGAGCTGATAGTGGATATCGTCAGCCCCTGTTGCGGTATCATGAGCTTGCTCAAGGGCGGTATGTAGCTCATGTATTGAAAATAATTCATTATAATCTTCACCATTGTCTGAGTTAAAATGTAACCTTTTCTTCTCCTGTTGTTTCTGAAAGTTTTGAAACTCAGGGACATAATTGGATGAAGATGAGTGCTTGGCGAGTGTTTCACCAAGTTTATTGGCAATATCAGTTTTATCAGTTAATAAATTATCACCATCCTTCAGATGGTGAACAGTAGATTTAGAACCTTTGCCCTTTATTCTCTGAATCATGTTCCACACCTTTGACATAGGTGTGCGTGAATTTATTTTAGAAACATAAGTTCGCCAAGACTGACGCTTATTTTGTTTAAAAGCACGTCTAGCCTTAGCATTTAAAATTTTAACTTTGTCTAGATTATGGACAGTAGGATGTCGGCGAAAATACTTTTCAGCTTTCTTCCTACACTTTCTGGCCTGTTTACAGTCATTATTGAACCATGGCTTACGAAGGTGTGGAATTGCAGAGGACTTTGGTACAGTTTGGTCAGCAATGTTGTTCAGTATATCTGAAAATAACTGTATAGGATCTTCGCTGTTCGCAAAAAATGTCATGTTTTAAGTGATCAGTACATAGTATCTGATACAATGACCAGTTAGCCCTGGCAAAATTCCGTCGTGATAAAGGTGGATCATCACCAGGGTTGACCGCTTTGAGAATGGTGGGGAAGTGATCACTCCCACACAGGTCATCATGTACCCCCCCACTCAAATTCATTATATACGTTGGAATCGGCGAGTGATAGATCCAGGGAAGAATATGTTCCTGTAGCTGGATGTAAATAAGTGGCTGAGTCATCATTAAAAATACATAAATTATTATCGGAAATGAATTCCTCAAGGATTTTACCTTTTGTATTAGTATGGTCACTTCCCCAAAGTGGGTTGTGACCGTTCAGATCGCCCATGATGATACATGGCTTCGGAAGCTGGTCATATAGGTTTTTAAGATCCGACTGTCTAATATCAGTAGAGGGAGGAATGTATAAACTGCACAGAGTCAATGCAATATGCAGGGTGATGCGAACAGCAACAGTTTGAAGATTTGTACTAAGAGGAACAGGGCTGTGTATTATCCCTTGCCGTACCAAAATGGAAGCACCTCCAGTTGCTTTGTCTCCTGGAGGAGAGAAAGAGTGATAATCACTATACCGTCTCAGAATAAAGTTATCGGTATGTTTTAGATATGTCTCTTGGAGACATATAGCTGACGGTTGAAAATCCTGTGTTAGTAATTGAATCTCGTTGAAATTATGTTTGAGTCCTCTGCAATTCCATTGAATTATAGTGGACAATTGAGTCATGGTGCCTCAATTGGTGATCGTCCGCGTGAATGTGAGGAAGTGGAGCTCCTCCGTGTGTCCTGAGTGGACGGTGACACCTCCATATCTAGAGGTTCAAAGGGGTTCTCAAAAGGAACCTCTGAAGGTATTGGGACAGTTGGTAATTGTTGTTTCCTGTTGAATTTTTTTTCCTTTCTTTTTGGGCAAATGACCAGTGTTTGACTGTTGAGCTGACGCTTGTGATGTCTCTGGCTGAGTCTTAGTCTGAGAGTCTGATAAAGACTGAGAGACAGATGAAGTCTGAGATCCAGATGAGGTCTGAGAGGTAGATGGAGATTGAGTGGCTCGGGATGTCGAGGGTAAGGGTGAAGAAGAATTCATGGGCTTCTCTGACTTGACCCAAGTCAGATCTGTTTGACAGGTAACAGAGGATGTCATTACAGACCGAGTTACTGCAGCAGAGTATGACGGATGTAATGGAGTCTGATTCTCACTTTTAAAGAGTTTTTTTAGCGTCAAGGTATGGGATGTTCTTTTCACACTTCAGCTTCATTATTTTTGATTCCGTTTGCCAAACGGGACAGGATTTGGATGAAGAGTCATGTGGACCAGAACAGTTTGCACATTTAAACTCTTTGTCACAGTCTGCGTGTTCATGATTGTCACCACAGCGATGACACACCACAGAGCCACGACAAGAGTTGGATCCATGACCAAATTTCTGGCATTTATAACACCGGAGTGGACTGGGGACATACACATCCACTCCGATATTAAAGTATCCTGCCTTAATTGACTGTGGTAAAGATGCACGGGCAAACGTCAAGAGATAGGTATTTGTTTTCACAAGGGTACCCTCTCTCTTGACGGTGAAACGTTTTACAGCGGTTACACCTTGATCTACAAGCTCTGCAGCAATATCATCCTCTGACATGTCGAACAGACAGCGAGCTCTGTCGCGAATGATTCCTCGACATGAATTTAATGTTCTGTGCACAGACACAGCAACCTCAATATTGGCAAAAGTTGTGATGGACAAAAGATTGAGAGACTGCTGTCTCCGTGCACATTCCACCAGAAGTGAACCACTACGGAGACGGGTGACGTTCTTAACATCTCCACAAATTCCAGAAACAGCCTTAGATATCGCAAAAGGATTTAGTTTTATAGGCAGAAAATCAGTTGCCTCAATCACAAGGAAACGAGCCCATGAGTCAGAATTCGAAGAAACAGTTTTTTGAAGGGTCATCAACATGTTCGAAACGTCGCTTTTTTTTTCGTTTCGCAATGAACCAGATGGAGTGGGATCCATGATAAGTGTAAATAGATTCAGCACCACTGCTCCCCACCCACCACGGAGTGTCAACAAGGACAGTGTCAAATAGCACCGGAACTCCTAGATGCTGACACCAGGGATACAGTGGCGTTATACTCCAGAGACAAAGACTTGAAAAGCTATGGAAAACTAAAAGAATAAATGCCAGGCTGGTTCGGCCCATGACACCATTCCCAAGAATCACAGATTCCAGAGGTCTATTATCGCCAGATTGGCCCATGAGCCACCGCCTTCTGGCATAGGACTCTAGGCAATTTAAAGTAATAACATTTCAAACACATTAGATCCAAAAAATCCAAGACCCAATGATTATATAATGTGCAATATAGTCACCACGCACAGGGCTTGGCGTGACCAGCCGATTGATGGAACCGGGCCAGTTCCACCACCCGTCTAGGTGAAGTAAGGGCCGAAGTGGTGTGTTGGGCAACAGGAACACGGTTCCAGGATCCTATTGCCCTCAACCACCAGAATCCCGTCCTCCACCGACACAGGGGCGCAACCCACGGCAAACGGGTTGGTGGACCTAATATCCCCCCGGGTCCACAACAGGGGTTCGAAGGGAGCTTAGCGTTACCCAGCACCCACCACGAGGAGGTGGCCCTTCATGGGTGCCTTGACGTTAATGGCTACAAGACGGCGGTGATAAAAGTATTAAGTACCTACCCTTGTTATTAACAGCCACAGAAGTAAAGTCACCCCTTGACGTCCTCCCGTCGTCTTCATCTTCAAAGTGGTTAAGAATAAGCTTTGCCACCGGCATCGGGTTTGGATTGTGTATCAAACACACCATACAGCTGAATGACTGATCTAACATGCTTTCGCCACTTCCTGTTAATTGCTGTGACTCGTTTGTATTCTAGTTTCACTTCTGTTTCGATTTGATTGTTTCATACGGACATCCATAGCGTGAGTCAATGTTATGTTGCATATAGCAAATATTCCAGAGGAACGTGTAAATAGTATAGGTAAATAATATAATTTAGTAAAACAAATCGAGCCTACATCACACAAACTTGTGATACATTTTGTGAGGGTCTTTTTGTTAAACTGCTTCGACTCGTTTTTATTGTAGTCTTTATTCACTTGTCTACATTGTCAGGTTTAGATTTGATTGTTTATTGCGGAAATATAACGGAGTGAGTCAGTGTTGCGTTGCAGTCATTTGGATATCAGTTACTAAGTATTTAAGAGAAACGTGTAAATAATAATTGTAAATATTATTTTGAGTAATGTAGTAAAAGGTTCACATCGAAAAAAGCTTTAAGCTGATATAGTAAGGGTCTTTTTCACGCGGCCTCCTTACCCACCAACTGAGATTGACCACGTCTCCGATCCATTTAGTCGCCTCTATCGAGAACCATCCAGTGCTTGGAGCTCATCTTGACCATAGTCCTTATGAAGCTATGGTAATAATTGTACCTTTAAAACATCTGGCTGACAAAACAATGACGATACTGGTAGTGACCAGGAACTAGGTCCAAATATAGAGTAATATTGGCAGGTATATCGTGTATAAACATAACGTGATGATTGAGTGTTTCTGTTACTTTTATTTTTGAATATTACATCAATTTCACATAAAAACAGCTTAGTGCAAAATCAGAAGGGTATTTTTAGTATATTACAAAATCTAGTTTCAAACAGGATATAGTGCCCGTCGTGAACACTGGTCACGGATATGAAAGGGAAACATGGATTCCTACATACAAGGAAACATTATACAAATGAATACACACATAATATCTGGACATGTACAAAACATCCTACTGCTATGTTTTAACTGTTTTCAGTTAATTATATGTTACAGTAGAAATGTTCAAGTATTCGTTTCAATATACCTTTTTCCAAAAAAGACGTTCTCTGACATTTTCCTTGACTTAGTTATTTGAGGAATACTAAACAACTCCAGTCTGTGATAGAAAAAAATGTTAGTTTCATTTTCCAGTAATTCTACACGGAAAACGAGGAAACCTCATTAACAAGGGTTGAACAAAGCAAACATATGTACATGAGGATGAAACTTTAGCACACGTCCAGTTTTGTTGTAGAGAACGGCTGAATGAATGAATGAATGAAAATGTGTTGAACAAAGACTTATGTACATGTTGAAACTGTTTGGAAATAGACCTTGTGTGCTTCCTCAGTAGAGATGTACTTCCTGTAGACTTGACATAAGCAGATCCGAAAGTGTAGCAGGAAATATCAAAATCAACTTTTACCACTGTGGGTTCTTTTAAGTGCACAGGGATGTGTACTGTACACTAGGGGTTGTGAAAACACTGAAGGAGTCAGTACACAAAGTTGACTCCAAGGTGTTTACACCCGGTCACAGGTGGGCCGATCCCGACACCTCAAGCTCGATGGATCACTAGCCTGGCGCTTTAGCCAGCTCGCCCACCGCTGTTAAATCTACGTATATTCTCCTATGACATTACTTTGTGCACGTGGTGAGTGTTGAGAATTCGATTAAGTCAAATGTCAATGGAAAACGGATAATAGCCAACAGAGAGTAGAATGAATGAATTAATGAATATGTACTTATTGAAAGTGGATTGAACAAAGCAGGCACATGTACATGTGAATGAGACTGTTTGGCATTTTACCAAGTTTGCCTTCAAAGTTGAATTATACTTCCTGTAGACTGGGCTTCAACAGAACCGGAAGTGTAGCAGGATATCTCAATCACAACTCTTACCGCTGTCAAATCTACCTATATTTTCCTATAAGAGTATTTTATGTAAGTGACGAGTGGTTAGGATTCGATTCAGACAAATGTCAATGGAAAAACGGCTGAGTGAGGCGTTTAACAGCAAACACGAACACATCTTTATGGGTACCAACATTTCTACTGGTATACATCACAGGTAACGAAGGTTTACTACATATACAACTTGTTTCCAAAATGCTGTGGACACACGAACGAGACTGAACCGCACATCACTATCCTGACCAAAATATATCACGTCATATACATTTATGTAAATATGTTCAAGGAGCAATTCTAACGTCGTGTCACTGACACGGGTAAATACAAAGGGGAACTACTATCTAAAGTTTCATTTAATCCACAAAACCCTTTGCACGTCCAGGAGAATTTGTGCCGGGATTGGGGTCGATTGCACTACTACTTCTTCTAAAATGTGTATTGCAGTCAGAGAAATGAGTACATAGTACATAGTACATAGTGCAAATGATAGCTTATGCTTCAATACCTTTTAACCTTTGCAAACACCTTATTAAAACTGTACGTCCTCTTAATGATGTTCCTTCGTTGCCCCATCTACATTAACGTAATTGATGACAGCGTGGTCATCGGATCCTTTCTGGCAGCAACTACCAAGTGTTGCATAGCTGCTGTTGTCTGGTGTAATTGTAGCTAAACGAGAATAATGGTTCTCGCCATGAAGCGTGTCGTGAATGGGTTGGACGTAGGAAGTGACCTCTTGACGCGAGCTGTGTGTGGATCCGTCTGTGGATGCTCTTGCGTCCTCCTCACAGCCTGTGGTACGTCTGTGCTGGTCCTGCACGGTCCTGTTTACTACATCCATTTCGATGATGTTTCCCAGGTTGTCTTCAGGCAATTGTCTTGATTCGTGCCTTAAACGAAAATCCAACAATTTCATATGTTTAAAGACGCGAAGAGTTGGTTCAGTTTTCCTTTCTGGCGTTTCTGCTTACACCTTAACTACAACATGACTTGCGTTTTGAGAAACGGATAAAAACAAAAAATATTGTTTGACAATATTTTTAAACATTAGGCCTCAAGAGTAAACGTGTAATAATATGAACATTTAATTATTGAGATAATTAATGTCAAATGCTGTTAATACCCAACCCAGACACAGTACTTACGACTTTCTCCTCCACATGAGGAATGCTACACACAGTGCCACCAGCACAAGTCCAGCAGAGAGAGGTCCAACCACCTTGTACCAGTTACTCTTGAACCAACTTCCCTGTTGTAACAGACACGTGGATGTCAGATAGATATCACATCCACGTCACATGCACACACAAATCCAAAATGTCAGTTCCTTAATGTCGCATATATCACACATATATTTTCGGACGGACGAGACTGAAGGGAGAGTATGCATGGAGAAATACAGTTGATCAATTTGTATATAATGCATTTATGATAACAGTCATAGAAAAAATATTGTCACCTGACTTGAATGCATTTTACCTTTGCTATACAAAGACATAATTACATGACGTTTACGTGAAGTCATTGCAATATTTTTAATGTTAATCACACAATATATTTATATAACCCGGCATCAACAACGTGCGACAACCTCCGTTATCTTTTCTTGGTCATCTGTGTCCCTCGCTGGGTAGAGGGGAAGGGGGAGGTGTTGGTTGATGTCAGCATCACTGTTTGATGAAAAGATCTCTCTTATAAAGTCACTCGTTAGGAAAGTACCATTTTCTAGTGTCACATAAAACTGGACCTGCGTTTTGATATTTCTGAAATTAGAATTAGAACTTGTTAATATAAAACTGAGTTTATTTCATGGTATATTTTAAACAGAAAGAATAAATCTTGGTGGGGCTATTGAATAAAACAATGTTTATTAACTCTTAAGTCCTCATTAAATGGTTTCAAAATGTTGTTTGCTTCAAATACATAGCATAATGAGTATATTCTGAATTAAACCCTGATACACTCGAGTTTGGAAAACATCCGAGGGCGTGAAGGTATGGAGGTGTCCAGAAGTCATTGTGGAATAATTTGAAACACCTTTGATAAACATACATGCTTTCACTGTTGATATGTGTTGAGACCACGACATTCACTTGCTCCTCTATTTCTCCCAGATAATTCATGATTTTCCTCAAGCCGGTGGTCAGACTGCCTCTATTGTTATCATCAATCACTCCAAGGACGGTGATGTTGGTAATATCTTAAATTATATACAGGAAACAACAGTGTTCTTTATTTGTTGATCATTGCCCAAGACAAAAGGAATAACTGTCTTATAAAATCTAGGGTGTTGGAAAATATACAGCATATGCTTCATAAAAGATAATAACCTTTCCATTATGTAAATATGTAATTGTTTCAGAAAAACACAATGAACATAAATTATCATATTAAGACAAGTCAAGCGAAGAATAACTAAAACATTACGGGACAAAGTATAAACTACAAATACCTTATTCACTTACCAACATTCATATCACACGTTTCCCCAGTCCATGGAAAATCACAGTCACATTTGAACCGTGCTGGGGTCTCGGGTTTAGGAATGCAGTTTCCCCAGTCACAGGGGGCGCTGTCACAGTTTATCCGCTCTGCGCATGTCTCTCCAGACCACCCGAAAGGGCATGTGCAGCAAAAGTGTGTTTCGTTTCCATTACAGGTCCCTCCGTTCAGGCATTTATTCAGGGCACAGTGGTTAGTTACAAGTTCACAATTCCTCCCTGAAACAGATACTGTTTGTTATTGGTTGGTCTCGCTCCAATTCGATTGGTTAATGGGTAAACCTATTAAGTCTACATGTGACATTATCATTACTTTTGTATCTTGATGTATACTCTAGTACCTTCAATCTAGTATGCGAGAATGCATGTGTGCCACTAACTGTCTATTCACCTGTGATTCCCTCCACACAGTGGCACTCAAAGCTTCCAGGTTTGTTTGTGCAGCTGCCATCATGTTGACACAAGTCCACTCTTTCAGTGCATTCGTCGACGTCCTGATCACAGTTATCTCCCTTCCATCCTGCAGTAAAGATGACATTCTTCATCCAGTTTATAACAGATATTTGTGAAAATACCACACAAAGTTCAACAGCTCTGTTCTCGTATTTGAAAGATATCACCCAACCCGATGTCAACAAAGAAACAAAACAATATGCTATAAAACTATTACCTTGGGAGCACAGTTTGGTCCCTCTCGAAAAGTGACAGCTGTAATGGTCAGTGATGGACGCCTTGCAGTATGTCAGACAACCAGAACCGTACCAGTCAGGGTCACAGTAGGCACGAACACTAATCAGTAATCTAAAGAATAGATTTCGTGTGGCTGTGTTAGGCTGCTCCATGAATGTCTTACCTTTCCTTGTTTATATTTCAGATACATCATTCATATTTTATCTGTTCTCTCTAGGTTTGCAAATCCTTCGTTACATACATTGCATAAATGCGGCTATCGACTAACTCTCTAACAGTACTTGATGCTCGGTATACATGCTTCAGAGGGTGATGGATGGTGATGGATAAAGGTGAAATGGACCTACTTGGTTCTACCCTGGGGGTAATATGCTATGTATGCAGACATGGTTTTGCTTGGACTGGCAGATATGTTGATGAATGTTGCCAGAGTATCCATGTAATCATCTTCGTTTTCTTCGTCGTCATCATACACGGTCACCTGTATCTTTATCGAGGACTGTTGAAACAACACGTTGTGCGTGTATGTGAGACATACAAATATGTCCTTTTAACCTTTAACGAACAATATGTACAGATAAACAGTTATTATTATATTATATCATTGCTGTATCGTGGGAGTGAAAAACATTTAACTATAGATCAACTTTCCCCTACCGGCACTGCTTTGTGTATTTGTATAACAAAAGGATTTGGTGTTCCTTGAATGCTGTCGCCGAAAACCACATCATTGCTTCCAGTGTGCATCCCTTCTGTATTCCCCTTGTACAGTGAACATAGCTTCGTATCACGAGGGCTAAAATAGTACAAAGGTTAAGGCATGAAAGGTTGAAATATAAAGAATCACACAAAGCCCGTCTCATTTGAGTTTACACATACTGTGTGAGTAGGAAACCCGAAATATATAGCGTATAATAATGCAAAGTGTTGGTACAGAGGAACTGGGGACAAGGTTTAACATTACTCTCCGTATTTACACACAAATAGTCCAAATAGTACCTGAAGTAATCTTTCAGGAACATTCTATTTGTTGCAACATTCACTGCATATTATGAACGAACAATTATCCAATGAAAAATGATGTACTAAACTTTAAGATTCTCAATTCTCATGGATCATATATCTCTAAACGGAGGCGAGATAGTACTGTCACAGATCCTGCTTGGACTTAAAGGCACAATTTCACACATTTTCGAAAATATTTTTTTGCCTATATTTTATATATTGGGGTATATGCACTCACTTCAACCTCCTATTGATGCAATAAAAGACTTATTATTCCTTACGAGTTGCCTGAAATCGATACTTGAAACTTCAAGGCGAACAGCTTCCAAACAGAAAACACTTGTAAACAATTGCTCCGTACATCGAAACCTGTCACACGCGGAAATTGTCGGTGTTTGCCGAACTGGTTTCAATCGCAAGTTGCGTTGTAGGATATTCGTAAAGAGCGCACCAAGGGACATAACTCTATGGCGTTCGCTTGAAATAATGTTCGGTCGGTAGAGGGCGCGAGAGTCGATTTAATGACACTTTGTATAATTCATTCGACATTATTAAAATAATACTGCAATCTAAATGTGTAATTTTTGGGAATAGAATGTATGGTAGTTTCACTAAGGGTTGATATAATTAATGAGAGAAATGCAATATTTAGTATGGTGTGAAATAGTGCCTTTAAATTCCCATAAAAACAATTTGGTGATGCAATAGTTAGATACCTACTCTTCAACGCACAGGGTAAACATTGGATCACATGTATCTCGGCAGTGTTTTTGTACCCACTCTTCACAGCAATACCCACTGGATACCCTTCCGTCTGACGAATATCTGATGAACTTAATGTCCAACTTGGCCTCATTCTTCACCTGCTGAAAGGTAAAAGTCCGTAACATAGAGGGATATTTTGTGGTCTCAGCGGATGCTCCAAAACGGACATTTAATGCTGATATAAAAACAAATGGTCACCCAGTAAGTATGTTTTATGTACCAACACTAGCTAGACATGAAAGATTTTGTACAGCCAACGATACCCTTCACTGGCTGACTGTATATGTAGAATTGTTGCTATAATATGGGTCACAGTCAGGTGGTTTTAAAAGACAAGCGGACCATTCTGTAAACAATATGTCTACATCCGATCAGTTTGTAAACATACACATGGAATAAAGGATCGCAACCCGTATATAGCTGCATGTATCCATATCATAATTATGTTTGTTTGTGCGATTATTTTGATCCTTTGTGAGCCCCATACATTGATCTTAGATATGCACGTGCTGTGATCAAAGTTGAGCATCACGTGTAATACGTGTACCCGTCATTAAGCAAATATCAAGTTTTTCTGTAAACCGTTCTTTGATATTGTGGGGTCCTCCCACGTGACTGTACACTTGACCTTGTGATGATCAGACAAAATCTGAATGGACCACTGGTCACTAACATCTGAGACAGGGTTGTTGGACCATTTTGATCACCATCCTCTGAACATTAGGCCGGTCTTCATGGACGATAATTCTAGGCCACATCGAGCACGTGCCGTTTGTAATTTCATTACATGAAGAGGAGGTGTCTCTTCATCAGCCCACCAGTCCAATCGCAATATCATAGAGCATGTTTGGGACATTATTGGTTGCAGAACATGCCAGAGAGATCCTCCAGGACATAACCTTGATGTATTAGAACAACCCCCAATCTCAACGTCAAAATCAACGTCTGATACAGTCATTATTCTCGGTTATTGATACTTGTTTAATTTCGTAAGGATTGTATGAACAGAATCTTGAACATGTTTAAGTAAATCATAGTTATCAGCACTAAGAAATGAGTCAATGTTTTGCCAAGTTTGTTTCTCTGAGTAAAACCACAGTTTTTAATTCTTTATGCGTTATTAGATTTGTCGTCTAATTATTCAGATCGTAGTTACACTGATCTTTGTATAAGCTCCTTTAATATGGAAATATGTGGTACTGCAACACTTTTTTCCATGCATATTTATATTCACACATGCTCAGAAAATGTTTACCACACCAAATGAAATCTTCACATGATGTGCATACGACATACTCTTCCGGGATATCGAAAGTTTATTTCAACTTTCATCACTTTAAAGTTCAATCATGTTAACTCGAAAAGAGTTACTCATCGTCTCTAGTGGCAACACAGATCTCGGAGCTTGCGCTGTTCATCGAATTGAAGACTTCGTAGTTTGACAAGTTGAATATTTAGGAATAGTGTGTGCAAGTACGTCTTTAAAGCTTAACTCCTAGGCGATATCAACAGCATCTGTCCAAACCAGCCACACAGCTTTCCAGTTACAAGTTAACACAATACCGACATATCTACAATATCAGAAATGGTTTGTGATAATGGTTGTTTCTCATGTACCGTCGAAACTTATCCATATCTCATGATCAAGGACACTGTATGTTTTCCCAGGTAGTCACAAGCATTAGGACATAACATGCAGCAAATAACCGGGAAGGCAAATAACAATTCCCACGGAATAACACACTACAAAATATGCCATTATGTAACCGATAACCATATCAATAGGAACATGTGGGGTGGGGGGTAGCCTGGTGGTTAAGACGTTCGCTCGTCACGCCGAACATCCGAATTCGATTCCCCACAACGTGTGTGAAGTTCAGTTTTGGTGTCTCCATCTGGATATTGCTGAAAGCGGCGCATAGCAAAACTCCCTCACTCACTTACTTACTATTTATTTAAATATGGCTATCGTTGAGATTTCCAGATCATGTGATTTCATCTGACTGCGCACAGAAATCACACAATGTAATCTGTTATTATGCATCAACACGTACTGCACGTGCACACAGATGCCAACGCATGTATGTCTATAATCACTATTGCAACTGAGCTAATGAATGAAGTGAGTGTGTTTCGTGCCCCGATTAGAAACATTACTGTAATCATTTGTGAAAATGTTCTAAAAGATCCCAATTTAATTAAAAGCCAAAATGCGAGTTCTCTGTTTCAATATGAGATATATTGACTTTCAAATCAGGCTGTATTCAGCCTGCTTCAAAATACTGCCCTCTTTAAATATTTCTGAACTTTAAAGTGTATTTAAACAAGATTGCAAATTCACCCCATGCGCGGCAATGATAAACAATCACATAATATTAAGTGTTTAGGTATTTTCCTTAGCCCATTAAAGATGAACAGAGAGAGTCGATTTGAAGTGAGACCTCCTTTTAAGATCATAAAGGGATTAGTTTACCCTTCTTTCATATCGTTGATGAGAAAACAGGATGTCGATAAATGTGGATAGCTCTGTTTTTAATTAGCATTTATGTATAAGCATCCACAGCTGATAGTATGTGATATTGTTCCAGGTTTGTTGTAAAACGCTGCACTTACTATTCTAGCAATGTGATGTTAAGATGACCGTTAAGAAGTCTGCAGCAGACAAATCAGTGATTGACATCATGAACATCGATCTAAACATTTGTGATAAGATGGCACGCATTACCCTAGTCTGACCACTGACAGCAAATAATCCGACTAATGTTCTTTCTTCATCAAGATTGACTTTTTCTTTCAAATATCAGTCGTATTGGATTTCGGACAATATGAATTAAATTGCTGGCACAACAATCTTTCAATTCTGCACAATAAACACCATGGTTGAATACTGAATGCAAACAGACTAGGAAGGGCAGGATGAAAGATCAAGAAACATTACCACCAACACCCAGCCATGATAAGATCACAAGTGCCCAAGCATGCCGTAACTCCTAGCAAACTAGTTGTCAGTCTTTGGGTAGTGTTATGTTTATAAATTAAATAAGATTACAAGTGCCCACGCATACCGTAACTCCAAGCAAACTAGTTTTCAGTCTTTGGGTAGTTATGTTTATAAAATTAAATCTCCTTTTCCGTATCAACATGATTTCAAGAAGCATCCAAGCCATGTCTTCAACATCTCAAGGAGGTTGGCCCTATGAATGAATTAGACATTGCAAATGTATTGGTCAAAATGTTGCCCCAAAACACTTCATGATTCATTCCAGGACATATATACTGCCCAGGGTCAAGCTCGTGATACTGCAACCAAATCTGATAATATCCACAGGGTTTAAAGCGCTGTCAACGCAAAATGTGGAGTTGCCCCAAAAGCAACTCCATTTCCTCGCTGGACAGTGAAAGAAGAACATGTGGAGCAAGAAGAATGGTAAGTTTTCCCTCGCAATGTTTTGCAAGTATATCAGGTTTTGCCATTTGGCAGACGGGTCTAGAAATTTACAGACTTTCTGTAATAGCTTGATACCCTCTCTATTTATTGCAATTGTGCGTTAAGCGAGGGCACCCTCCTGAGTGTCGAAACAAGATCGCGGAAAATGATCGTTTCAACACGAAATGTGACAATCTCATCAGCAGTCACGCCTTCTTTTGCTGTCAATTCTTATATATAGTTATTTTATGTCTTCATTCGGAGAATAGGCTTCAATGCGTCAGTATTTTTTCAGTTATCGTCGAAAAATCAAACTGTACATTTTATATGGAGTTGCTCACATTTAGCAAACAAATTAAACTGTCCATTGCGTTGTGATTTTACTGTCCAGGAGTTGACAGTTTAGTGTTTTAACGTCATGTCATCAAACGTTATTCTTGAGATATTTCTTGTGAAGAAGAATGCCTGCCTGGCGTATTTTGGAGTATTTATTACGATTTTGTATGATCAAGTACGATTGTACACCCATATTGCAGTTTGTTCAACAGGGATTTAATATAAAACCTCCAAACATGTACAAGTACCCCAGGAATAACCAAGACCTTTGCCCCGTTTCATAAACCTCTCGTAAACCTAAAAGCTCGTAACTTTTCTCGTAACATTCGTACTTACTATACTGTAACAATAACTTACGATAGTTGTAGCGCTACGAGAGCTTTGTGAAAAGGAACCAAGGTTATTCCAAAGTACAGTCAGCTCTCGTTAATCCGACACTCGTTAATCCGACAATCACGTTAATCCGACAAAAAATTAGGGAACCATTTAAAACAGTGATAATTACTCTCGTTAATCCGACATTCTCGCATTCCGACTCCAACACACCAATCTAGCAGCTTATTATTGTAAATACATTGTAAAAACATTCGTTAATCAGACAATCAACACAGCCGGTCAGATGATCCGACCGTATACAAACAATCACACGTGAGTGGTAATTAGCGTGTGCCTTACTGGCTGCTTGACACCGGCGTCAGTGAACATCACACTTGTTAATTAGGAACACAGGATAATTAATTGAGACGATTTAATCAAGAAATAACAGTAGAGCGGTATAAAATGTTTACAACCGACATGAGTTTTCATCACAAGATGTTTGTCACGAGTAATAAGCTTGTAGAAGTTACGCCATTGATCAAGAAAGAAATCTCCCTTTGAAGAAAGACAAACCCCAGACAACACAACAAGAAGTCATCACTTTTGCTGAGCAGAAGTTTGATGTGAAGATTGACGATCAACCGTATCTGACATCCTGAAGCAGTCTGCTTAGTGGTTGAGCGTCTCTAAACTGTTCCAATGCTTCAAGCTATCTGAGGCCAAAACATCGTTGAACACTTTGCAAACATTTCTGAGACACCACTTAGACGTGTTTGATGTTAATGACCATCAAAGACTTTTTCAAGTTATAAATTATATTTGTTATGATACACGCCTGATTGTACATTAGCCACATGTTATTATGGAATTAGTTGTATGGAAACCGTAACATATTCAACATCCGGGTATAATGGCAGCTGATATGCAAACGTCTGAATGTGGTCATGAAATAGATATGAAACTGTTCCAGGGGTTATGCCATCTCTGAATGTTAGTAAATGAAAACAAGTATGTGTTAGTATTTTTTTATTTCTGTGAATATTTTTACATACGATGAAGATAACTAGATCTACCATTTCTGATATGCAACAGTATGACGATCATGACATTTAGTAAACATTGATATTTTCACGCAAATACATTAATCCGACATTTTCATTAATCCGACATTTTCGTTAATCCGACATATTTCTCTGCAACCACAAGTGTCGGATTAACGAGAGTTGACTGTATGTACATTGTTCATACTATCATTCAGATATTAGCATTGCACATTCGGGTAAAGTACATCACTAAGCATCTGAAAACCAGGGGACATCAAACCAATGTTGAATGTGCGAAATCAAATACAATAAATACTTCCTTTGTTCCAAACCGTTGGCACCAGAGATATGGACAAGTCAATGGCCGATGACAAATGACCAAATGAGCAGCAGCCAGACCAGCTACAAATCCAACCACAAAGGGCCAGGAGAGCTGCAGTCAGGCACTCCCGGGTGCGGCCATTGCTCATAGAGGAGAGGGGATAACAGTTTGGACAGCTTTCTAGCCTCCTAGACACCCATTTGAGGCTGGAGGATCCAGTAGCGTTCCAAAACTACACAAGGTTACCACCACAGCCCTTCGATGAAGTCGTGCAGATGGTGGCCCCAGCAATCGATAGTGAAGTCACCAGCTTCAGACAAACTCTTTTACCAATTGGGAGTCACACTTAGACACCTTGAGGTTGGAGACAACTATGGGTCCCTTGCGTATGTCTTCAGGTGTGGAGTGTCCACCATCTCAGAGATGGTTCCAGAAGTGTGACAGGCAATTGTGTCTAGCCTACCTGTGACCCCTGAAGCCTGGACAGACGTAGCTAACCAGTTTGAACAGAGATAAATATATCCCACGCCATTTGGGGCCCTGGATAGCAGTCAATTACAAAGGCGTCTTTTCGATACCACCCCTAGCTCTGATGGATGCAGTGAAGTTTGTGTAGATCGAGCTTGGTAGAAAAGGACACATGACCACCAAGACATGCCCTTCTTCATCCTTCGCACTCAGGAACTACCACATGAAGCCATACGTCAGAAGGATGTCCAGGAAGGAGAGGACTCTCAAGAGGGAGGAGAATCGTTAGGATCCTGGCCAATAGATTTAGGTGTCTCCTCATGACTCTAGGGCAGAAGCCCAATACTGTGAAGGATAAAGTGGAGGCGGCAGTGGCTCCACACAGCCTATTGAGGCATCCAGGCATTGCAGCACAGTAGGTGGGCCATGAGGATGAAAACCACCATGTCATCCCAGGGGCATGGAGGACCAAGTGGATTGGCTAGATGTGGATGAACCTTCTGCACCTCGCAGCCACATCAGCTAGAGCAAATGCGATGGATCAGAGGGAACTCCTAAAGGCGCAGTAATTATGATTTCCAGTACATATTTTGGCGCAAGAACTCGTAACAGATTGTGAGCGTCCGTGAAAATTACTCGTATTTACTCGTATCAACTCGTATCTGCTCGTGAGTCATTCGTATCAGGTCGTGAGCAGTGGGACCAGCGTCACAGATCGTTGGAGATCGTGGCAGATCGCAAAACATCTCCACAGAGCATGGTGTTTGTCTTGTCCACGATTGATTTCGACCACTACGATTTCTAAGCACGATTAGATGCGATATGTTGCGCTTTGTTATGATGCAATACTATCTCATGCGATGATCACGATTGACAATAAAATTGTGTTGATCGTAGAAATATTTTGAACCGTGCAATTTTTTTATACGATCAACACCATTGCCACGACATACCTCAAGATATGATAAGATTTGATAGGATTGCCACGATTACTCCGCAATGTAGACCACGATTTCAATTGTGCCGCGAATCGCTATAGTCTGAACACAGCATTTAGGGGATCCATCACAACAACTACCGTTTCCATTGCCAAGTCTGTGGAAAAGGGTATCAACAACTGTGGAATTTCGACAGTTCATGCTCTAAAATCCATGCAACTACATGGACAGTTACTTCAACGTAAACATTCAACGTAATCGACAGTTTCAACACTCCATATAAAATGTGCAGTTTGATTTTTCGACGATGACTCGAAAAATACTGACGCATTAAAGCCTAAACTCTGAATGAAGACCTAAAATAACTATTTCTGAGAAAAAAAGCGTGTCTGCTGATGAGGTTGCAATATTTCGTTTTCAAACGATCATTTTCTGCGATCTAGTTTCGACGCTCAGGAGGGTGCCCTCGCTTGACGCACAATTGCAATAAATCGAGAGGGCGCCAAGCTATTAAAGAGAGGTCTGTAAATTTCTAGACCCCTCTGCCAAATGGCCAAAACCTGATATACTTCCTAAATAATGAAAATGCGAGGGAAAGCTGACCATTACTCCTGCGCCACACGTTCTTCTTTCACTGTCCAGCGAGGAAATGGAGTTGTTTTGGGGGCAACTCCACATTTCGCGTGGACATCGCCTCCACCTGGTGATATCTGTTATATGCTCTTGGGCCTAGATTTTCGAACCCCTCTTAGCGCTAAGATAGTGATAAGTTTATGTTAATGTATGGCACTTACGACTATCTTAGCGCTAAGAGGGGTTCGAAAATCTAGCCCCTGAAGCTTTGGCCTGATTCATGTCTTGAGATGTTTGAAACCATATAAATATAGATCTAAATTTCTCACATCAGACCGATTTTCTCAGCAACAGTTGCTAGCCCATGCTACTTTTCATACCCATTTACAATGTTTTATTGACATGTGCAGTTATTCTGTTACTAGTAAAAAGACACGAAAGACACCTGGAAAAACATTACATACAACATAACATCTCGAACGCCCCAAAATGAGGTTGCGTGAGGAGTTAAACACAAAATAGCTAACAGATTATCAGAATACATTACTGAAAATCAGTGATGACACCAGGTGTTCCCGGAATGGG